>NW_019384486.1:39669-55757 GCF_000671375.1 Centruroides sculpturatus
AAAAAGGATATTTTAAAAAATTACTTCTACAGACACTTTCAATTTTTACTTAGAAATAGATAAATTCATTTATTATAAAAGAGACAAATGAAAATTTATTTGAAAAACACAAATATTTGTTTTCTTTGGGTCTATAATTAATAAAAAGTGACGAAACACCATTTTAAAATGCATTGTTATTCAACTAATATATTTATAAATAATATGTAGCCCAAGAAGTAGCCAAAGCGCCAAATGATATTTATGTCAAACAAAAAAAATAGCCACATTTGGCACAAATGTAGCCAAATCTTGCAACGTTGGAAGAAATACTAAAAAAAAGCTGGAGTTGTGGCTCAAAGGATTATAGACCCAAATGTGGGGAAAGGAGAGAAAAAACAAAAGATAAAGAAGTGAGAAAGGTTAGAAAATTAAGGGTCAATATTTGCATAACAGAAGATCTATTTAACTTTTTTCACTACATTTATCTTTTTGTTATTTCTCACCTTTCCTCCTTTTCCCAAATTTGGGTCTATAATCCTTTGAGTCACATCTCCAACTTTATTTAGTAATCCTTCCTCATTCACACATCTCCAAATATTTGAAAATATTTCCTTTCCACTCAAAAATAAAATATGAATAAAGATTTACGACTTTGTAAAACTTCTTTTTTGAGTTTATACTGTTGAAATAAATAAATAATAAAAAATTAAAACATTTGTCGGTTTTGTTTACATGTTTATTGGGCCGCATTGGATCAATGATTTCAGTTATTGTTACCAAAGTTTTACTAAGGAAATTGCATTGGACACCCCTGCTTTACAAAAAGCTATTATTGTTATTATTTGCTTCAGATGTATGCTCTCTAAAATTCATTATTCTGCTACTAAACATATACCCAAGCAGATCCATATTATTTACTTACAATGAAAACTTCTATACTTGTTGAATGTAGTCCAATGCCTCTTTGTAGCTTTTATGTTGAAATTAATTTTGCCAATTATTAAGCTTCTAATCCTATTTTGTCAAGTTAAATATTTACTATTAAATAATAATTATTTATAAGAGATTATCACACATTGAAACTTTCATAAAGCTAATTTATTAAATAAATATTCATGACTATTCTGACCACCTAAAATTAAAATGCATTTTGGCTTAAAATACAGAAAGACCCCACTTAACACTAATTCGATATAATGCTGTCTGCTCAAAAGCCTAAAAAAAAAAAATCAAAATTTATGCCGATTTAAATTATTGTGGTATTTTATTGATTTGTACATAATACAATTATTTACAAACACGAACCAATTAGAAAAAGGTGGCAAAAGGTGTACTTTCTTTAAATCTATATTTGTTTGGTGTAATTTTGGAAAAAATGTAACATTATGGATGCCATAAGCAATATTGGCTCCACTTGGCAAGAATTAACTGATAAATGCATGAACAAAGTGTGGAAGAAGTTATGGCTGAAAGTATTCAAGAATTCGCAATGAGAAGAGTCTATCGTTGTATTGTTACTTTGATCAAACTGAACCTAATCGATACAGCAGGACTAGGAGATGTAGATGAACAGGATACCTCAAGTTTCTGGTGAGAGTCATATCAACAAACAACAACCTTCAAGAACTGGCAGAACAAGGAATTCATGTGGAACTGGAAAATAGTGATTCTGAAAACAAAGAACCCAAAAAATTTCTCTACAGATTTCCTTAGTAAAACTTTGGTAACAATAACTGAAATCATTGATCAAATTGTAGCAATGATCTAGATTTTGAAAAGGAGTGCAANTAATAGCGTGATTAAATTGTTTTAAATGTTAAATTGTTTATTAATTTAAATATTATGTTGGTTTTTTTTTTCTAATATTGCCACTAATAATTTTAGCACTGTGTATAGTGTTATATTGTAGTTACATAATACGACCGGATGGCCGAGCGACGAAATAACATTGTTCCTCACTGACATAAACAGTATTAAAATGGTGAGCTTAGTTTTTGAGAAATTTAAAGATATCTTCACAATGGAAATTAATCCACAAAAATGCAAAGGACTTTGGGTTGGAGCCTGGGAAAATCTCTCATCAAACTACTTAGGATTTAACTGGTCCAAGACCAATATCAAAAGTTTGGGAATCCTGATAGGTAAGAATAGCAACGAGCAATGGAATAAAAACATCGACAAGTTGAGAAAGCCCTCTTACATGTGGATAGGAAGAAATGTCTCGATTACTGGAAAAGCTAAATTAGCAAATGTCAAACTGCTGAGCCCCTTCTGGTATCTTATTCACTCCCCAAGAGAGCGGTGACGCAAATCAATAGAATGTGCGCTACCTTCATCTGGGGCTCAAACTTCGAACCGATAAGAAGAACGACGTTATATAATAGTTTAGAAAACGGAAGAGCTGATTTATTGGAAGTTTCCCTGAAAATTTTAGTTCAGCGATTCAAATTGATAAATACCGTATCTGGACAAGTTTAGCGAAAGCATTTCTCAACCTCATATACCAAATACAGTATAATCATAACTATTGAAAAGATACACAGACTAAGACCACCAACAATACTGCATGAAATTGAACGATGCTACAGAACAATGAAGGAAAATTTTTCCGACGAAATCATCTTTACATCAACACCAAAGGAGCTCTATTATAAAGTAATACTCCAAAACCGTATAAATCAATCAATCTGAAAAGTAAAAATATAATTAAAATCACTTCAAAACTAAATATCCCTAGTAAAGCGATAACTATCTTTTGGAAACTTCAACTTCATCATAACTGCCCACAGACAAACGAATGGAGAAAGCAGAAAAAGTAACAAACTGCACAGACTGCCCCATATGCCACAACAAAGAAACGCTAGAACACGCCATCCTGGAATGCAAACACACGAACCTACTCTGGACAACACTAAGTAACAAATGTTCTCTAACACGAACGCACAATATAGAAGACATCAAATGGCCATGTGAGTATACAGAGACTAAACATCAACTAACAATCCTAATCACCGCGATCAATGCAATCTGGACAAGCAGAAATTTATCCTATTACAAAAAAAACCAACGAACAAATAACCTTTTCTATTTTTAAGAACCTAATGGAAAACCAACAACAACTGCTAGAGTACAAAAGGCAGAACTTTACGAATATTGAAAAATAACTGGATAAATACTGGACTCCTTATGGAACGTAATGGCTCACTATAACTAAACCTGTAATGCCGTTGTAAATTATTTTGAATGTACAGTAACTATTTTATGACCAACTATTTTGGTATAATTTCTGTATAAATAATATATTGTTCTGATAATAAAATTATTTTATTTATAAAAAAAACCGGATGGCCGAGCGGTCAAACTGGCAGCCTACCGCTCTGAAGGATCCGAGATCAAAACTGGACGGGCCGTCTTAGTGCCCACAGGACGGAAAGAGTTAAGGCGTCCCTCTACCGCTCTGAGATCCGGGATCGAATCCGAGCAAGCAATTGCAGGAGTTTTGCATGGGCGGTAAGTCCTAATTACGGTGTCGTCCTAATACCTCATTGTCCCAGTCGCCCTGTTGTGGATCTAGCCGAACCTCAGGTAGGTATGAAAAAAAGGCTCACTTATTCCCTTAGTGCCTACAGGGCAAAAAATGAAAAAAAAAACTATTATTCAAAAATTTTATTTAAATTTCAAAATTAAAACTATTACTCTCTCTTCAATTCATTTGAATATTTTAGAAAAAAATTACCATATCAAGTTCTAAAATTCTTTATTAAATTTATACATGTACCCGTCCTATACATCCCAGTGGTCTTTATTGTGGGTCTTACCGAACTCGCAAAAAATAGATCAAAACACTCTTCATGCTTACAGGATAGAATAAAAATATTTTTTCATATAGTCACTACAAGCTAACTTTTTAATCATGTTGAAGTTCAGATAATCCCCCGTGAAATACCAAGTTAAAATTGAGATAAATCAAATTACTGTACTACTGTATCTATTATAAGTCAGCCTTCAATGAATTTCTTTAAACTCCATCTGATGGCACTGAAAAGACCTTTCTATCAAGCCCTTAATGCTTTCGGCCAGGCCCAAAATGAAAGCGACGAGACCTATATATCACCCGAATGGACTACTCCCGAAAAAATTCCTGTTTTTCGACCCCCACGTTGCTCACAACGGTAGCTCACGCTACCCGTCTATCTAATTATTTTAATTTTCAAGATGAAACAATTTGAGTAATTTTTAATGGAAAACAACAACGTTCGATCCCCACGTTGCTTTACAACCTGCTTCGATGTTTTCTTTGAAAGATTGATCCATACTCTCTTCAGCACGAATGAAGAATAAATGATGCGTCTACGGAAACATGTATGAAAAATCATGATTTCGAAAGGATTCTTCACAACGATAAAAAAACAAAACTTTCATTTTATTACAATCATAATACTGTACAAATAATGCTATATATTCTACAAATAATTCACCCAGCACGTGTTAAACAGTTTGGCTAGTCGCTTCACCGTTTTGCAATACGTAGAATTATACGGCATAATTGAAAGTGGGAAGGAATACAGTTTATTAAAATACTTTAATTCTAAAAAAATAATCAGGACAATTTAGATAAAAAATTTGATAAATTTCAAATTTGTAAAATTGCTAGATTTATCACTAACAAAATGTTATCTCGATACGACGGTCGAGCAGTTAAGATGGTAGCATACTGCTCTGGGGGCCCGGAATCGAATCGGATGGGTCAAAAAAACCCAGAAATTTTTCCGGAACGGTTCGTCCAGATACGTCGATCCCCAAATGTTTTTTTGCCTATAGCTTTATTGAAATCTATGCCTCCACCCGATTGAGAAAAGCCGGTCTAAATAGGAACTCCTATAGCCTAACAGAAATGTCTTCTTAAATTAGAGGATTTGTCGTGTTTTAATTTTAATCCCAATTAGACTAATTATAATAAATCATAAATAAACCAACATTGTTATCCAGTCAACTTAGAATATCATTTAACTTTATTATGCAAAATGATGTCACATCTTATAATTTCAAACGCGCGCTCGTTATCTTTCAACAAGATGGTACTTGAGATTTAGATGAAATTTAAAAAAACTGCTTAATAGTTATTGCTCACTAAAACTTCAGAATGGAATTAGCAAGTAAAATAGCTGATAATCCAATAGAGTTGTGGCCATTTTAATTAAAACCATTCTAAAAACGGGAGGAAAAACTGACCTCCACAAATAAAACAATATAAACAAATGTCTATCAAATCTGTAGTTTCTAACACTAAAATATATTTTGAGGTAGACCAATCCAAATTTGAATAAATCAATCTAATAAGTAAATTCAAACAGGCTGAACACAATTTCTTTAGAACAAAAAATTGATGCACTTTTAGTTAAAATGCATTTTTTAAATTTATAAATTGATAAAGATAACTTCTAATTCAATTAATCAATATTTCTTTCTTTCTTAGTTGAAATACTATTAAATACACAAGTTTCCAATAAGATCTAATGTCATCTTGTATAAGTTTTGTGACAATGTTTTTATTGTCATAAAAACTTAACAGCAATTAATATCAGGAACCAATAATCTTTGTAGCAAATTCTTGGTAGTAACAACTGGCATGAGTTAAGAAAATTCAAGAGTTTTCGATATTCCATTTTGGAAATTTCTTTTTATATTGTCCAGAATTTGCTGCATATGAAAGCTTTTTTGCTCTTAATATCAAGTAGATGTGTGTCAAATATTAAGTTTTAAACTAATTACTAATTAATGGCTGACTTATATTGAAAAATATAAATTTATCACCATTTGACAAATAATTTCTAATTAATATCAAAAATCATTCCTAATTGAAGCAATTTTGTCTTTGTTACTGGATTGAGTCCTAGTAATGCTTTTTGTAAGTTTTAATAACCTTATTTACATTAAAAAATAAAACATTTATTTAATCCAATGTACATTGTCCTTCATTTAATTAACATTTCTTCATCAATCTAGTTATTTTTTGATGTCTTACAAGAATTAGATTTTGATTAAAGAAATTTCAATGTGTTTCTGGATTAACTTGTTTTGAATTAAAACTTTTTGAAGAGATCAACAGTTTGTAATCTTAGGAGCCAGATTAGGGTTATAAAAAGGATTAGGAATTTTCTAATTAGGCTTTATAAATTTTTTTTGGGTGGCTATTGCAATGTGGGGTTGAGCATTATCATGTAATAAAATAATCCTCTTCCTGTTTGTCAAATATGGATGTTTTTCTAGGAGTTCTTCAAATGCAGATAGTATAAAATAGCATAAACTGTTTCATTTGGCTTCAATAACTGAAAACGCAGTATTCTCCTCATATATTCCACCATACAAATAACAATACCTTTCAAGGATGAAGACCACAATTTGGTTCTAGAGCAACCTTTGGATTTAACTATCAATATTGTTTTTCACAAATGACATTAGTGTACAATACATACTTCCATCCCAGTTACTATTCTGTCCAGAAATGGGGTTTATTATTGCTTATTAAGAAGCAAAACATACATCAATCTGGATGATTAGGTTCAAGTAAGGTGATACGAAATCCATAACCCATACTTGTTTATCTTTCCTAGTGCAATTGCTTAACTGCAGTTGATTGCACACTCCATTTTTCTGCAACTTTTCATCTACATAATTTTGGATAAGCTTTCCCTATTGAAACAACTTCAGCATTTTCTAAGCTAGAAGATTGTGCTGAGTGAGGCTCATATTCCAGATTGATTATCCATCCTTAAATTTCTTAAATCAACACCGACATTTTCTGATACTTGCAGTGTGTATGGCTTTACTATAGTGTTAGTTTTTAAACATTCATATGACATTAGATGTCTTAAATGTTCTTCTGAAGAGCTCATTCTGATTTAACTTTTTAAAAATAATGTCAATTATTAATCAAAAACTGTTATTAAAACCTTTAATTAAAAAAATCAGTACTTCAGCTGATAGGTGATTATATAAGTTATGCTATAACATGAAAACAATTAAAAACATTACTTACAACTCAACCCAACTGGAAATAGTTTACAAATATCTAATAGGATACATTTGAATTGACAAATTTAACTATTGCTTAACCTATGCTAAAAACTATTCATTTTATACTTACCCATTTTTTATTCAGGGTTGAAAACAATTTAACACACTTATTTTGAATATATTGTATTTCTTAAATGGCAAATTTACAATTTATTCATACCAGTTCTCTAATTATACATTTACCAATTAGATGATTTAAGAATAGTTAAGGCAACAAGGTTTTTGAATATCTTTTGTGTATTTGTATATATACATTATTGAAATAAATTTATTGACAGATCTAGAAAATCTTGTAGAGACCAGGAAAAAATGAAGCAGCACTAATCTAATTTTCAGTAAACTCATTCAAGACAATAATAATTGAAATGTTTGCAATTGTTATTTTCATGAATGATGAAAATTTTTAAATTTGTTGATTATACAGAAGTTATAACTCCATCTATTCATTTTATAATACTGTTAAAAATGCTCAATATTTATTTAAAAATAAAAATAATAAATTTACAATTAAAACTTCAAATACAAAAGATGACAAAGTATGACTGAATTTTATTTCAAAAGAATGTTAAATTTGACATGTCAAAAATATAGAAAAAAAACTTAATTTTATCCATTATTTCAAACTTTGAAATTGTTTAATTTTGAAGTTTAACTTCAAACTTATTTAAAGAAATTGCTTCAATTATTTTTCTAAAAACCTGATGTAAAACTTAAAATAAAACTTCTTTCCTCTTAATTCCACCAACCCATAGAAAAAATTTTTTTTTTATTTCAGGATGTATTTAAGAATATTTTTATTGTCTATTAAACTCCAGTGAAGACTTCGATATCAAGAGATGGAAATTTAATCCCAATGTTCAAAATAGATCACACTATTTTTAAATAGAGTTTATGCTTCAAGATCATGAACAAACAACATTTCTGATCTTCCTAACCCAACCTGTGCAAATGTTGGTGGATCTGGTTGATCTGGAGTTGGTTGACAAGGTAGAACTTTCCTAGGAAAATTTGTCACTACTTGGAAGAAATCTGGTGATTCGTCATGACAGAAGATGAAATAATATAAATACTGAAAAATATTTTCAATGAAAATTTTATAAATTATTTTCTGATTATGAATAAATATTATAATAAATATATTTATATTACTTTGAGAGAATGATTTTTTTGGAATCTTCTCTCTAATCTTGTTCCCACTGGAAGTTTAATCATTACATGAACAGTATCTGGCTGGTCAACAGGAGGCTCTTCTGGTATCTGATCAGCAAGTTCTATTTTTTGACGTCTTATTTCCTAATATGAATATAAAAACAATTGAATCTTATATTTGTAATAAAATCAAATTTTGTTTAATTAAATTATGAACTTTTATGCTGACATTTTACTTTGAATCTATAACATGCTCTTCATTAAATTGAATGGTCCATTTGTAATAAATTTTGGATCATATTAATACAAAATGTAATATTTATGACAAAACATATGATGTAAATTTTATTTTATATTTGTATTTTGGGCACAATAGACTAGAGAAGATATAAAGTGTATTTTGATGCATTAGTTATATTTTAATAAATTTAGAGAAACTCTCATTACCATAAAACAATTACATTAAAAATATATTAATAAAAAGTATGCCATGTAAAATCAAATCTGCAATTCAAAATTATGTAATCAATTCATTAACAATGTTTTATAGGTTGTATTAAAAAAAACTTAAAATGAATAGACAAAATAAATGAACCAAAATAAAGAGAAAATGAATAGCATGTGAAATATGCAATTCATCTACAATGATGATAAATTATAACATCATCTTTTATAATTTTAATTGATAAAAATAGATTATATTTGTTTCAATAAGTATAATAATAATAGAATTCAAGAATTAATATAATTATAAAGTAATTATACTATTAAATGTTTACAATTTATAATTTTGAATAATAACAAAAATGGATTATAAGAGCTATAAACATAGTCTATGTCTGTTAATCAAAATTATAAAAAAGGACATAAGAAATTTTCAAAAATAATTTTTTTTAAATGGATAAGCATGTAAAACATGCTTGAATTTCTTTGTGACATGTCTCTATTATCATTTGTAATGGAGACATGTCACTTAAATATTTAAAGTTAATGTTAATGACAATTTAAAGTTAATGTTTTATAAGATTTTGGTTACATGCAAGAGTAAAAATAAATAAATAATAATAATAATAATTTGTTTGTTCTCCATAATATGACTGACACGAGACAAAAATTTTTTCTCTAGATATTTAGAATTAATGGAGACATGGAAAAAATGCATTGGAAAAGATGGTAATTGTATTATATAAAAAATCCAGCAATGAGTTGTGTAACTTTCCTGGCAAGAGTTAAAATTCTTTTTGGTGTCATCTGTTATGAGATTTTATTTAAAAAACTTTTATTACTATAAATTAGTATAAAATGGCAAAAAGCTTAATTTTCAGGGTAGAGATGAATTTTATAAAAAAAAAAAAAAATTGTAAATGTCAATAATGAAAAAATCTTCATTAAATCCGACTCCACTTGAGATATGACATGTGACCATCACTAACTCTCCACCCCCTGACATTTAACCATCAAAATTTAATAGCATCAATTCCCTTAATATACAAACTTTCTTGCAAAATTTCAGAAAGTTTCGACAAAAGGCACAGGAGTTATTAAGCTTCAAAATAGGTGAACAAAATCATGTCCCCACACATGCACACAAAAAAATCTCCAAATATTTTTTGCATTTCTTGATGTTTCAAGATCCAGAGTCCAAAAATATAAAAATCTTAGAGGAACATTTTTTGACTTGTTTGACTAATCATGTCTACAACTTGGTTAAGTTACATGTTGGTTGAAAAACTGAAAATATTTAACACTGATTAAATACAATTTTTCTCTCTTAAAAAATTTACAATTATTAAATATTTCTATTAGTGAACCAAATTCATACTGCTTTTCTCAGAGTGAAAAGTTGTTAGAAAACTCAAATGTTGCTTTTGAGCTTATGCATATCATCAGAAGTAAAACAAAATTTTTTTTCTTGTTGAATCTCAAGAATCGTAATAGAAATTAGATTTACATTTGAACATACATGATTACTAGTAAGGACACATTAAAAATATATATTCTTACTGATGATAATTTTTTTTGTTTTTTGACTGTTTGAAATGTTACTTCTGAGTAAAGGTAATGTTCTTAGTAATTTACTTAGAATAGAAATTTCATATTTCAATTAATTTTTGTTTTTAAGTTTTTTCAAATTTTTATAAATATTAATACTGTACTATATATAAAAAGCATTATTTTATAATATTTTTATATATTCCAAAAAAGAATTTATGTATAGTAATATATTTTATATTTAAATTATTTGTTTAGAGATGTTTTTGTAACTTTTAAAATTATTTCATGTACTTATTACGTGTAAAATAACTTACTCAAATCTTTAAAAATATCAATAGCTAAATAGAATGACTGTAGCATTTTTATTTGGAGTTTACTTGTTACGAAGTTCAAATTATTATTTACTAACTGAAGATAAAAATAAAAATGATCTCAATACTTTGTTTAATAAATATTAATTTACATAGTTTTTTTATATACAAATATTTTACATAAATATTTACATAATTTTTTTTCTTAAAATATTCATATTTCAAATTTCCTATAATTTTAAATTTACTTTGGTTTAATAGAGTTTCGTTAAAAAAAATTGAAACGATTACTGTACTCGTTATATAATTTTATTTTATTTTTTATTTACATTTCCAAATTGGATAGTTTCCAATTTTATTTCTCCAAACTTTTAATAATAATATGGTATATCTTACCAAGACTTGTTTTTTATTCTTTCTGCCCTAAGGGCACCAAGAGGACCTTTCTTCTTCAGGCCCATTGAGTTCAAATAGACTCATAATGGGGCAACCAGAAGGTGAAAGATGAAGCCCAATATATCTGAGAGAAAAATTTCAAGAATTTTCTCAACTTGTCTGGATTCAATCCTGGGCTCTGCACAGCAGTTAGGCTTCCACCTTAACCACTTGGCCATACAGCCAAGTGGTTAAGGTGGCAGGTTAGGTAGTCTACCACTCTGGGGACCTGTCTGGGAATAAATCTGGGAATAAGATTTGATCACAGGAATTTCCCAAAAGTGATAAATCCCAGATATTTTAGACCCTGTCCCTCCCTTGTGGGCTACATTGAGCCCATAATGGTTATAGAAGAAACTGTTGCTAGCTCCTGAATAACTTCTGCTCTTTGTTGGACAGATTATACAATAACTCCTACTTTTTTCCCCTCCTATAAAACAACCACCCACTCTGTATGTGTCCTGCGATAATTTGGGGACCTCTGACTACAAATTTCTCACAATTTCTCAAGCCTTTATGAACTGAAAGAAAATTTGCCCTTTAACTCCACTTCCACTTTTTTCTAATCCAACTAATTCTTTATTGTCTATTTTCACATGGGCAGGTGAGACTTGTTCAAGCATATATATATATCTTCCATACTGCTTGTGTGGAAAATATACAGTCTGGTGCCAGTGCCTTTAAATATAAAGGAAGGATGACAACCAGTCCCATTGATGTCTTTGTAAATTTCTTAACTTCCCAATGGCCCTATTTACTCTGCATTTCCAAACAGACATCAAGAAATCTCTACTCCTCACATTAACCACTCAGCAGTGAAGGATGGATATATCCATCTTGGGCGATTGTGTGGCAGTGGTGAAGGATGGATATATCTGTTAAATTCTTTTGGGAGTATCGCCAAAATCTACCGTGAAAAAAATTCACATAAAAAACGAATTATGTAACAACAAAAAAAGACTTTTCTTTACTAGACATAACTGTTTATAAAATCTTTTTCCGAAACGGTAATGAGAAAAAAATGCGTGAAAAAATACTTTAAAAATTTCCCACATTTATTCTCCACTACTTTGGGATAGCACCATACCTGACTATTTCACTATTGAAAGGTTAAAACCCTGAATTTACCCCCTTCTTAGAAGTCATATCACCGCCACAAACTTGTTTTTCACCTCTTCTAATATTCTAATTTTCCAATTTCATATTAACCTCCTTTCTCAAAGCCTACTCTGTTAATACCATGGTGATCTTCCTCCTCTTGCAGTCTTTCCTGTGCTCCTTCAATCCATCCCCAAGTACTTTCTCATTATCCTCATATAACACTTCTTTTCCTCCCTGCTATCTTCTATTATTGGTAGTACAGTATATAGACTCCAGCTTTATCCTCTTCTCTTTCTCATTCTTCAACAAATCAAATATTATTCTATACATAATCCTTTCCTGAGTCATTTTTTACTGACCTTTTATAAAAACCCTTTCCATATTCTCTAACATAATGTGCTGGAACTCTTTCCTTCTGGTCTATGCCCAGTTTGTCCAGAGTCTTACTACTCTTCCTCACTCTAATACTGACATCATGTATCTCTTGAACATACCCTTGGATATACTATGTCACTTAGCAATCCTTTCAAAGTAGCTGCTCTTTCCTAAACGCCTTTCAATTTTAGAATCAGTTGATAGCCCTTCTTATCGATGTTTCAAATATTGATAATGTACAGTATAACTCCATGGATCTCCAGAATTGTATCAAATGTATATTGATCTAATATACCTTTCCTATATCCCCTTGCTTCATAACCAGCTATCCAAAGATCTAAGAACAATCTTTCTCTATTACTCTTGCTCCTTTTTTGAGAGTTAGACTGAAACTTCTGTCTGAAAAAGCATCTATAAATGCATCTAGTTTAACATGCCACTATTCTGATAATGAGAATATATTGTGAGAACTGGGAGTTTGATAGGAAACATTTTTATGCTTTTAAAAGAGATTTTTAGTCAATATTTTAGAATAGTTTTAAAGCTGTAAAAAGATAGAAAGTTTATCTTTCTTGTCATCTTCACACTTGTGAATCATTAGAGAAGTGAATTNTTATTTTTTTAATGTACAACTTAGCTTTAATTTGAGTGTGTTTTTCGTGTTGGAACGAATTATTTGGTTTTACATGTAATCGTATGGAGAAAAATGATTCACCTTACGACATTTTCATGATACGATCTCAGTTTCGGAACGGATTAATTTCGTATCCTGAGGTACCACTGTACATGTCTAAAAATGTATATACTATAATGTTAAAATACTTAAACAAACAGCTAGATGTCAATAGTTCCACTTACATTATACTAATGACATAATATTTTGCAATCTCAATTTTATAGTAATGAAAACTTATTAATACACTTCCTCTAAAAATGTAAATAAAATACTACACAGTTTCCAGTACACTTTTGTTACAGTATTACATGTAATTACTGTCCAAATGTTACAGGTACAGGTATCCCTCATATAACACAGTAGATACATTCTGAAAAATGTTGTGTGTTATGCAAATCTGTGCTATATAAAACAAAAGACTAATACAAAGCATAAGATTAGGTTCCAAAAGTTAACAAAAGTATACTATCCCTTTTTGTTACTAAGAGAAATGTGTTTATTAAAACAATCAATTTATTTCCAATCAATAATTAACTAACAATCACAATTAAAAGTACTATATTATGCATAAATATTAATTTTAGTTAAATGAGAGCATTTCCTTTTTACAAAGTACAGTTGTCTTCTGAGCATTTTTGTTGATCTCGATCAGAAATATCAATGTTTTCATTTTTACCATAAACATTTTTTTCATGTATGACAAAATAAAAATATGTTATTGATCGAAAATTTGTTCTAGTGGGTCATGTTTGTTCAATTGAGAACCAAGTGAAGGATACAGATATACAAGATGCAAAGCATGTATAGGAGTGCAAATATTGTCTGTCTGAGGAATGGTGAAGATACATGTAACATTTGGACAGTAATTACATGTAATAACAAAAGTATACTGAAAACTGTATAGTATTTTATTTACCTTTCTGGAGGAAGTGTATTAATAAGTTTGTATTACTATAAAATTGAGATTGCAAAATACAGTGGGTGATCGGTTAATGAACAGTTTGGGCTACAAACAAACAGAATAACGAACACTTTCGTGAAAGATTTTTATATTTGGACAATGAATACCTCACAGAACAAACACAAGAAAAAGCAATGTAAAATAATGAATACTGATTGGTCTTCCCTTGTCTTCAGGCAACAATTCAAAAGTTTTTGGTCCACGGGAGATGTTGACATCGATGCTCAATCCGGTATATACTGGTCAGATAGTATTCCTCCAAATTTTGAAACTCTCCCTTGTAATTCCAGCCTTTTATTTTTCTGACAGAAACAATTTTTTTATAGTATTCACGAGACTGTTGGGTGTGCAATCATTAAGTTTTACGTGGGTTTTTATTTTCGAAAAGTGAGAGTATAATAGCAAAGCTAGAGAGTGGGAAGAAGATGTCTGATGTTGCTGGGCAGTATGGTTTGAACAGGTCTACAGTATGCTGCAGTTCAATATTATCTAAGAAAGATACTGTATAATCAAGAAGACTCAAGCAGCTAAAGGAGTAACAAAAATTACATCTGAGAAATAAAGAACATCGAAGAGTTCATAATGGAACCTGAAACTGATCTGACGACAGAAGAACGCCAAGAACTCTTGAATGAAGAACACCAAGAAACTCGGTGAGATATGTTTTCTTCTGAAAGAGAGGATTAATACCGATATCTGTTATTAAAGATCTTTTGAAGTGGGAGGATGTCAGAACAATGGTCTTAGAATGGCATCCAAACCAGGTTGAGGTTAATAGGCTTGGGGATCTCTACAATTACAATGCTATTACAGTAGAGTGTTGATTATCCGAATCAATTGGGGACTGGGGTTGTTCAGAAGATCAATGTTTCAGATAACCAATTAGGTACGAAAAAATATATTAATTTATCCCATCTTGACATTTTTCTCCGTTGCGTGTCGCTTCNGTCCATAAATTTTAAAACAGGAATTATAAAAAAAAAAAAAATCACAAGAGAAAGTTAATGTATATTTATACAAAGTATGATCCATTGGCATGTATGCATGCTTTAGTGAAGTTTTTTTTTATAATTTTCAGATCACAGAAAATCTCTCTTCTGATTGTCTTTAATTCATTGGTCACAGCTTTTTGGATTATCTGAATGTATACAAATTGGTATCCATTAAACTTCAATTTCAATTTCAGAGAAATAGAAAATCTAGAGAGGACAAATCTGAGTAAAGTTGTGATAAATAGTGGGAATTCTTTTGTGCATCAACTTTTCATGCAAACTTTCATCTTTGTAAATGGATGTGCTACCAGCAATAGAAAAAGAATTGTGGAACCAGAATGTGATGGGATACTATCTTTTAAAATTTTACATTTACTCTTCTTTCTGGTACAAATTCTTTGTAAACCATGCATTGTGAGTCAAAAATCAATGTTATTTTAATACATGACATTTTAAATTTTAATCTTTGGTCTGAGATGTTAGACCTCTTTAAAGTCTCATTACAATATGTCTTCTGTACCAGTTTTAGTTTCAGTAGCAGAAAGACCTACTTTAAAACAAAGTTTAATTGCAGTTTTCACTTTTTGAATCCATGACGCAGCAACAGAAACACAGTTTACAATAGACATTATAACTCAAAAATTTCTGAATGCACTCCAGTACACTGCAGGTGAACACACAATATTTGCTATTACTTAATTAATACATTGGGCAATACATCATTATACCATTGTTTTGGCAAAAATGAACTAGAACTTAGGGATGGACCACACCGGGATAATTTAAGAATTAAATTTATAAACTCATAAATAATATAAACTCATAAGGGATATGATTCATGCACTATGGAAAAAATTTTAATGCAAATTTTAAATCACTAATTACAGTAGAACCTCCATTATCCGGACCTCCATTATCCGGATTTTCGATTATCCGGATTGTTCAAAATAAACAAAAATTTTACGAATTTGCTGATTTGCACTTGGCGAATTACGACACTGTTTATGTACGTGATGGAATGCATAACTTTTTTT
>NW_019384486.1:57328-107300 GCF_000671375.1 Centruroides sculpturatus
CAATAGTCCCTGGGTTCCTTCTTAGTAGTCATTTTGGCTTTTTGTACATCATTTATTAACTTCTGGTAAGTAGTTTCGGTTAAGAAAATACTGTTTTTTGCAGCATTAACTCGAATTTTGCACAGTTCATCGTCGAATCGTTGTTTCATGTCTATAGACCATGACACCTTCTCCAACATCACAGCTTGCTCCTCCATTTTCATGGACCACAGTAAAAAACTAATTTTTTGTTGAACAAATTTAAGTAAAATTGCGTATTTTGACACTCCCGAACAAACCGCAAAGTGCAACTGACAAATTCTAAGCCTGAGCCGCTCGTTAAAAGTGACGTGCCTTGCCACGTGATATTTGAAACGAAACGGAGATGTATTTCATACTTTGCCAGTTTCTCATTTGGCATTCTATAGAATGCCTAGGAAATCTATAAAATATAAATCGTTTTATAGATTGCCGGTTAGTTTTAGGCATTATATACAATGCCTAGGCATTCTATAGAATGCCGGATTTCAAACTTTGCCGGTAACATATATAACAGAGGTAAAGTAGACTATGGCGATCGGTCAGAAAATGACCCACCAAAATTTTAACAATTTTATATTTAGGACGACTTGAAAGGTCGAGAAATGCAAAAAAACTTTGGGAGTAATTTCTGTATGTATGGATGTTAATGTGTTTGTGGGGGGCACGATTTTGCTCACCCTATTTAAAGCTTGATAACTCCTGTGGTTTTTGTTGAAAATTTCTGAAATTTTGCAGAGAGATTTGCTTAGTAGGTGAATTGTTGCGGTTAAAATTTGGTGGTTAAAGGTCGTGGGGGTGTGGAAATAATAGGAGTCGTGTGTATCTCCAGTATAGTCGGACTTAATGACGATTTTACTCGTTATTAGCATTTACAATTTTTTATAACACCCATTCCTACCTTCAAAAATAAGCTTTTTGCATTTTATAATAGTTAAAAATATAAAAAGTTTTAAAATAAAATATGATAACAGATGGCGCCACGAAAATTGTAAATGTTGCCGGAAAAGTTGAGCAACTCGTTACTGATTTATTTTATTTTATTTTATCTTTTGTTCGGACGCTGTCTGAATCCACAGACAGATAAAGACTAGATAAATCTTATCTAATTTATTGATAAATGCGGTTATAAACGTTCGTTATTTATTCAATTTATTGATTTGATAGATAAAAAGTTAATAGCAAATGTGTGGACTGCCGAATAACTAGCAATATGCTAATTCTAGCGTTGATTAATCAATCAACTGATTACTAAAAACGCAATTTCTAAATATTTTTATACTTATTATTCATCTACAATAAAAATTTCTACAATACTTCTTTTATTTAAATATAGTATTGAAATGAGCCATTATCTTTATTTAAAAAGTATACTCTTTATTTTAGCCAAAAATTGGCTAGAATGTATTTTAAAATACTGCAATAGTGAATTAAAAGTTTAAAAAAATAAGGAAAATTTCTTTATAATTTTTTTTTTCTTTATTAGAATGAATTTCTATCAAATCCGATAAAATACGAGTATATATTATTGTGGGTAACTATCTTGATAATTTCTAAATTTCATTTATAATTGCCAAAGCACTAAAGGCATCACCTGCCACTCCGAGGATCATGATTCTAGAATAGTTTGACCATTCTAGAATTACAATCCACCAGTAGCGTGCCGTGACATTTGATGATAGGGAAGCTGTGTTTCTGTAAGAAGCCGAGTTCAGAGGCAATCAGTTAATTTTTTAAATGTATTTTTAATAGATTATTTATCTGACGTACTTAATAAATAAACAAGTTCAATATAATTACCTCTGTTATTAGATCCAATAGATTCCCTATGCCTTCTAAATGCCGATTCTTGCTTTGATAAAAACATATAACATCTATTAATTTAAATATATCTATTAGCTGTAACTATCTCGTTATAATTTTCAATACAGTCATACCNATTTTTTTTACATTTTTGGGCTCATGGAGTGTCAAAATGTCAATAATGAAAAAATCTTCATTAAATCCGACTCCACTTGAGATATGACATGTGACCATCACTAACTCTCCACCCCCTGACATTTAACCATCAAAATTTAATAGCATCAATTCCCTTAATATACAAACTTTCTTGCAAAATTTCAGAAAGTTTCGACAAAAGGCACAGGAGTTATTAAGCTTCAAAATAGGTGAACAAAATCATGTCCCCACACATGCACACAAAAAAATCTCCAAATATTTTTTGCATTTCTTGATGTTTCAAGATCCAGAGTCCAAAAATATAAAAATCTTAGAGGAACATTTTTTGACTTGTTTGACTAATCATGTCTACAACTTGGTTAAGTTACATGTTGGTTGAAAAACTGAAAATATTTAACACTGATTAAATACAATTTTTCTCTCTTAAAAAATTTACAATTATTAAATATTTCTATTAGTGAACCAAATTCATACTGCTTTTCTCAGAGTGAAAAGTTGTTAGAAAACTCAAATGTTGCTTTTGAGCTTATGCATATCATCAGAAGTAAAACAAAATTTTTTTTCTTGTTGAATCTCAAGAATCGTAATAGAAATTAGATTTACATTTGAACATACATGATTACTAGTAAGGACACATTAAAAATATATATTCTTACTGATGATAATTTTTTTTGTTTTTTGACTGTTTGAAATGTTACTTCTGAGTAAAGGTAATGTTCTTAGTAATTTACTTAGAATAGAAATTTCATATTTCAATTAATTTTTGTTTTTAAGTTTTTTCAAATTTTTATAACTGATAATCCTAAAACTTTTATAATTTTCAATAATATAGTAATCTAGAATAATAATACTGGTAGTATAATAGTATGATGGATAGATATCAGAGATTGCCAAATATAAAAAATGTTTGGCAATTATATTTTACTATCCTAGTTTCTTTAATAACAATAATATATATTTGCTAATAGAATCATACAATATGTGGATAATGAATGCATTAATATACAAGAAAATGCAATAAAGGATGCTTAAACATCATTTTCACATTATAGCTACTATCTTCGTTAGATTTTAATTGATTTATAAATATGCAGAAATAAATAATTTAACAATGCTTAGTCAAAAATTTAAGATTTTATAAATGTTTTATTTTTATCAACCATTACATTTTCTTACGCAAATCTACTATTACGTCATTGTTGCCTCCTAAAAATATCATTTACTGGTATATATATATAAAAGCTAATCAAAGCTGACATTACATAATGCAAATAGTTAGTACAAATGCAGTTCTGTTTGAATGAGGAAGTTTGGATCTTATGAGAGTTGTAGACCATGACCATAGGAGTAAAAAAAGAAAAACTGATGTCTGATAATTACATGTGAGCTTTCACAAGATATAGTTCTCTGAAATTTTGAAACTTCCAAAAATGGGGTAAAATTTAAAAGTGAAAAAATATGGGACTATTTCTCAAAGGAATGCTAAAAATCAACTATTTTTCCATTTATTAGATGGTTAAAAACTCGTAAAAAGAGAGAAATGCTGTTATAATGATTACTTCCAGAGCATGATTGGAATCACATTGCATGTTTCATTAAGCCTGTAGCATGTTTAACAAGCAGCTGATTTCAGAGGTAATATCTCACAAAAGATCACATGTAGAATTATTTTACTCCTATGGGCATGGTCTGCAGCTCTGATAAGGTCCTAACCACCTTATTAAGAGCTGCATTTTTACCAAAAAGTTTTATTCAGTATTATGTAAATGTATTAATAAATATAGAAATCATTATCATCATGTCAGTTTTATTAAATTTTTGTGTAGTAATAAATCTGTATTCAGTCAATTATTATAAAAATGAGCAGTACACCATTGCAGAAATTGATGCCAGACACACTAAGTCAGAATTACGAAACCAAATGACTTTTAACTCTATTCAGCTTCTTTTAAGGTTGAAGAAAGTAATGGTTATCTCAGTCTGCATCATTACCCTATTTCAATCTGAAATACAGTATAATATGAAATGCAAAATTCTAAAGGATAACAAAATAATTTATTTTATAATTATTTATTTATCATTAAAATAATTTATTTAGTTTTTATTGCATTCAAAAATAGCAAACAGAATTGTGGAACAGACTTTCAGATTTGTAAAGGATAATATACTCAAAATGACCATTGCCTACAAAAATACATATCTGCAACTCTACAGAACAGTGATAATGGCAGCAATACATCATGTGTATTCAATGGCTGAGTTTTGTATATTTTGGATTTCAGGCATTTCTGCAAAAATTCATTAGGTTGAGGTCTAGGTATTTAGATAGATATTCAACCAAACTATTTGAACATATCCACTGTTATTTGACACTCATATTCAGCCATTCAGTATATTAACGTTGTGCATTGGCATTCAGTCTGGTCTTGTCAAATCATACATATGCTTTGAACTCTAGAAAGTGAAGTTTAATATTTTGGAATATAATAAAAGTTAAATTTATTCATTTTGTCATTCTTTATAAAGATGACAAAATTGAATGTTTCCTTATTTTTTGTTAGGAATTGAAACAGCTCATATCCCTTCAATATATAAGAGGCAGGTTAATTCCACTATGTTTAGTGCAGTTTCCGATTTAGTGTACACTGCCGTGTTTCATGAAGGATGCACTACTTCATTTACAATAATCAACTGAAGAAATTTCTGTCATCACACTGTATATGTGTAAACATGAGATGCATTAAAAACTTCCAGCAATTGATTAAAAATCAAAATATGTCAGGATATAAATTTATTTAATATTTTTCAGGATAATTATCCTGAGTTTAAATGCATTTTCTCCAATTCAGGAAACATTTAGAAAAATTAAGTTTCTTTTAGGGAGTGCAAATTTTCTTCAGTTCATCTTGTATGATATTTATTAACTCAAACTGTTTTATTTAAAAACTTTTCAACTTTGGATAAAAATGTTAGGAACTAAATTAGGGAAATAGTGTGGTTGAGGAAGAATAACAGTTTAAACTTTAAAAAAAAAAAAAAAAAAAAAACTCATTTGAATCAATAGAACTTATTACAAGACAAATTGAAGAAAATTTTGTGATCGCTACAAGATGATTTTTCTGTTTCTTAAATTGGAGAAATCATTGAAAAAAGTCTAAAATTGAAGCTCAGTATATTTTAAAAGATACTAAATAATTTCTCTACATCCTGTTTTATACTCAAGTTAATGTTTTATGTTGAATAAATCTGTAGATGGAATTCTAAAATGCTTCATAAAATATTATATGTTTAATTTCTAAACAGTGATAATTTAATTTTATGCCTACATAACAGTATTGGGTTCATTTGGTCTATTTGATATGGTTTTATTGATGTTATCTATTCTAGCCTTTTTCCATTTAGTAAAGATAGTATTCTGAATTTCTGTTCATACTTGTCACTTTTCTTGTTTTACTGTAAGTTGTTGTCTTCATAGGAATCAGATTTTTTTAATCTTCATCTGTTTATACTTTCCTAGTTTTCTCTACAATCATAGTCAATTTCAAATTCTTTCTAGCATATTCATTAAAGTTATGTTTCTATTAAATTTAATTTATATAAGCATTAGAAACTACATTAGCAAGTGCTATGTTTAATTTTATCATTTATCAAATAATACATATTTCTGCCATATGCAAGTCTTGTTTGAGTGATTTTTAAATATGAGATCAAAGAAATCACTTTTAAAGAGTGGAGGGAAGTTGAAAGATATTAGTCCTTAAATTTCCTTTTGAAATTATGTTAAATCTTCAAGCAAAAAACAATCAGAAAATGTACTAATACAGATATATTGGCTAATATACGGGAATATTTAATTTACATTATTTAGTACACTTTAATGATTATTATTGCTAATATTTTAAATATATATTTATATTTGATATTTGTATATGCATTCATTACATAGCAATTAACAAAATTTGCATAAAAAATAATTTTAAAATTAGAAATTCTCTCTCTCTCTCTCTCTCTCTCCTTCAGTAATAAATTATCTTATAATTTATTTAATCATAAATAACGAAAAATAATATTTGCATTTGCAATCAATACAGAAATTCAATTTTTGAATTTAATGGCAGATTTTTGATGAGTTTTGAACAGTTTTTTTTGTATCAAATTTAACATTAGCTTGTTTCTTGATGGATTTTTTTCCTAATGAACGTTTGAACTTTTTGAATATTCAATACATCACTATATTTAGTTTCTTCTTGTTGTTCAAGAAATAACAATAAAGTGTTTGCACAGTTCAGAGCCTCCCGAGCAGTAATTTTATTCAATATAATTAAATCATCAGTCTCACCAATATCTACATTTGGAATAATTAATTCATTCTCTGAATCATTTTCTGCTTCACTTTTAACTTCAGTAGATAACTGGTTTTGATTTGGAGAAATACTTCCTAAAATATTTGTATTATCCTTAAGTGATGTATCTAAAACACATTCAGGCTGATCATTATCAACATTAAGCCATTCTCTTACATCATTTACATCAATATTTTGGAAATTATTAGAATTAAGAATTAATTGAAGAAAATCTGATATATCTAGCCTATCATTTATACATAAAGTTTCATTTTGATTAATATTATCATTCATTTCCTGAGGAAAGAGTTTTTGCCAGGAATGCTTAAGACTAGTTAACTGAATTTGATCCCATGATTTACAAACTGCAAAAATTGCATCAGCAATTGTCCAATTTTTATAAAATTTTTTAACATCTCTCTCTTCTTCCAAAAGAGTACAAAGAAAATTTTTCCTGTAATGATATTTGAGAATCTCAAAAATACCTTGATCCATTGGCTGCACTACAGTTGTTATGTCAGTCGGAAGATATGTTACAAAGATTTGTCCATCATCACTTCTCAACTCATCTTCATTTGCATGCAAGGAAGATTTATCTAAAACAAGCATTGCTTTTTCAGGGAGGCCTTTAGAATGCAAAAATTCACGCACAGACGGAACAAAATTTTCAAAAAACCATCTTTTAAATATTTCGGGAGTCATCCACGACTCTGATTGATGATAATAGTCTACAGGAAGATAATAAATTTTTTTACCTTGAAAAAATTTTGGTCTTTTAGAACAACTAACACAAGCAAGTTTTAATTTATGCGTACCATTGGCATTAAAACACGGAAGTAATGATATGCGCTCTTTATTTGATTTAAAGCCAAAAGGAGTTTTATCAGATTTGGAAGGGAGCGCCTTCCAAAATAAACCAGTTTCATCGGCATTATATATTTGTTCTAATGATAAATTGTGACTTTGAATCAGTTTCATAAATTCCATTTGATACAATTCAACCGGCGAAAATTCACGAATCAGCGAGTCGCTCTGCATTTCCAGGTGGCGAATACCGTGACGGGTCTTAAATCTCGTCAACCAGCCCTGCGAAGCCTGAAAAGGTCCCGCCAGCCCCAACTCTTTATGAAACCACTGAGCTTTTTCAATAAGTACTGGTCCCGAAATCGGAATTCCCTCGGCCTGCTGCTGTTGAAACCACTCAAACATAGCTTTGTCGAGTTCGTGATACGTCGACTTTTTTATCGTTTTTCTCTTCGAAGTTGCATCGAGACTATCACACGAGAAGACAAAGTTCATTAATTTGTTCTTGTTGTTTAAAATATCACGAACAGTTTGATTTCCTATGTTATATTCTTTAGAAAGTTTGGAAACACTTTCGCCTTTCTGTAACCTTTTAACAATTTTTAATTTTGTTTCAATGGTCAATACTACTCTCTTTCTTTTCATTTTATTAGTATTCTCGGGTGGCATTTTGGAATGAATTTAATTCCAAAGGGAGGAAAACAAAATGACTTTACCCCTTATTTGTCCCATAAGCAAATAATGACTTTACCCCTTATTTGTCCCATAAGCAAATAATGTTTCCTTAAAACATTCTTTGGGCTAGGATTTCTTTTAAAATTAGATGAACCATTACTATAATGAGTAATTTAAATTCACATTAAAACATGTAAACTGAACAAAAAAAATGACTGACAGCTACGACACCTCTCAACAGTCCATTTGTTTACACTGTGTGCTTTGACAGTGTTGCCAGTTGTGTTTTAAGCAAACGATGTCTATTATTTTTATATATATATTTTTTCCCTATTAAAAATTCGTAAAAAGTATTTTTGTTATCAAGAGTTAAAATAATTAAGCATTTCCGTGTGATTAATTTTCTCTTTTAAAATATCTCGTAATTTTGTAAACAATTTTTAAGCTTTCTGAAATTGGAATTTTTCGGATATGTCGGGCCCCGGTATATCACCACCCGGCAGTCTCATTGTGGGCCTGGCAGAACCCATATTGGGCTTGCTAAAAAGAGGTCCTCTTAGTGCCCACAGGGCGGAAAGAGTTAAAAAAAAACACCTAAATAGGAGCCAGTTTTTAATAGAAATTTCTCCCGGGGTAACCGTTATTTTTTACTTTTTTGGCTGTTATATATGTTACCGGCAAAGTATGAAAAGCCGGCATTCTATAGAATACCTAGGCATTGTATATAATGCCTGGCGTTTTTAGGCAATCTATATGAAATATGAGAATTATTACATACTTTCCCTAGGCATTGTATATAATACCTAGGCATTCTATAGAATGACAAATGCTATTNTCGTTATATAATTTTATTTTATTTTTTATTTACATTTCCAAATTGGATAGTTTCCAATTTTATTTCTCCAAACTTTTAATAATAATATGGTATATCTTACCAAGACTTGTTTTTTATTCTTTCTGCCCTAAGGGCACCAAGAGGACCTTTCTTCTTCAGGCCCATTGAGTTCAAATAGACTCATAATGGGGCAACCAGAAGGTGAAAGATGAAGCCCAATATATCTGAGAGAAAAATTTCAAGAATTTTCTCAACTTGTCTGGATTCAATCCTGGGCTCTGCACAGCAGTTAGGCTTCCACCTTAACCACTTGGCCATACAGCCAAGTGGTTAAGGTGGCAGGTTAGGTAGTCTACCACTCTGGGGACCTGTCTGGGAATAAATCTGGGAATAAGATTTGATCACAGGAATTTCCCAAAAGTGATAAATCCCAGATATTTTAGACCCTGTCCCTCCCTTGTGGGCTACATTGAGCCCATAATGGTTATAGAAGAAACTGTTGCTAGCTCCTGAATAACTTCTGCTCTTTGTTGGACAGATTATACAATAACTCCTACTTTTTTCCCCTCCTATAAAACAACCACCCACTCTGTATGTGTCCTGCGATAATTTGGGGACCTCTGACTACAAATTTCTCACAATTTCTCAAGCCTTTATGAACTGAAAGAAAATTTGCCCTTTAACTCCACTTCCACTTTTTTCTAATCCAACTAATTCTTTATTGTCTATTTTCACATGGGCAGGTGAGACTTGTTCAAGCATATATATATATCTTCCATACTGCTTGTGTGGAAAATATACAGTCTGGTGCCAGTGCCTTTAAATATAAAGGAAGGATGACAACCAGTCCCATTGATGTCTTTGTAAATTTCTTAACTTCCCAATGGCCCTATTTACTCTGCATTTCCAAACAGACATCAAGAAATCTCTACTCCTCACATTAACCACTCAGCAGTGAAGGATGGATATATCCATCTTGGGCGATTGTGTGGCAGTGGTGAAGGATGGATATATCTGTTAAATTCTTTTGGGAGTATCGCCAAAATCTACCGTGAAAAAAATTCACATAAAAAACGAATTATGTAACAACAAAAAAAGACTTTTCTTTACTAGACATAACTGTTTATAAAATCTTTTTCCGAAACGGTAATGAGAAAAAAATGCGTGAAAAAATACTTTAAAAATTTCCCACATTTATTCTCCACTACTTTGGGATAGCACCATACCTGACTATTTCACTATTGAAAGGTTAAAACCCTGAATTTACCCCCCTTCTTAGAAGTCATATCACCGCCACAAACTTGTTTTTCACCTCTTCTAATATTCTAATTTTCCAATTTCATATTAACCTCCTTTCTCAAAGCCTACTCTGTTAATACCATGGTGATCTTCCTCCTCTTGCAGTCTTTCCTGTGCTCCTTCAATCCATCCCCAAGTACTTTCTCATTATCCTCATATAACACTTCTTTTCCTCCCTGCTATCTTCTATTATTGGTAGTACAGTATATAGACTCCAGCTTTATCCTCTTCTCTTTCTCATTCTTCAACAAATCAAATATTATTCTATACATTTATTCTATACATAATCCTTTCCTGAGTCATTTTTTACTGACCTTTTATAAAAACCCTTTCCATATTCTCTAACATAATGTGCTGGAACTCTTTCCTTCTGGTCTATGCCCAGTTTGTCCAGAGTCTTACTACTCTTCCTCACTCTAATACTGACATCATGTATCTCTTGAACATACCCTTGGATATACTATGTCACTTAGCAATCCTTTCAAAGTAGCTGCTCTTTCCTAAACGCCTTTCAATTTTAGAATCAGTTGATAGCCCTTCTTATCGATGTTTCAAATATTGATAATGTACAGTATAACTCCATGGATCTCCAGAATTGTATCAAATGTATATTGATCTAATATACCTTTCCTATATCCCCTTGCTTCATAACCAGCTATCCAAAGATCTAAGAACAATCTTTCTCTATTACTCTTGCTCCTTTTTTGAGAGTTAGACTGAAACTTCTGTCTGAAAAAGCATCTATAAATGCATCTAGTTTAACATGCCACTATTCTGATAATGAGAATATATTGTGAGAACTGGGAGTTTGATAGGAAACATTTTTATGCTTTTAAAAGAGATTTTTAGTCAATATTTTAGAATAGTTTTAAAGCTGTAAAAAGATAGAAAGTTTATCTTTCTTGTCATCTTCACACTTGTGAATCATTAGAGAAGTGAATTGTTCTTTTAAAAGTGAAAGTAACATTTCATAGTTTCCTTAGGAACAGTATGTGGAAGGAATCATGGATAATCCTCATTGACTCACTGATTCTGTACAAAAGGTGAAGACCATTTCTTTACTGTACTTTTTGTCACAAATAACATGTCACTAGCCAAGTAAATATGTTCCTTGTTGTTCACACCTTAATTTTGGTGCATCAATCCCATCATGAAAGAATGATATGAGAAATCCTCCCATCCACAGAAAAACACTCTCTTATCACATTCATCATTACAAGGACAGGTAACAAATATGTTTCAATGAAAGCTCTCTCAAAATATTTCATAGTTTGCATTACGAATGTATAGGCCTACTTAGTTGAATAATCAGTTTCTTGTATTCTCATTTAGTTGAATATTGGTTTGATATATATTATTATTGGAATGTTATGTTAATCGTAATCATTTTCTATATTAATGTTTAAATAAATATATTTAATCTTTTTATAAATTGCCTACTTCTATTTTTGTTCCTACGAATTAACATCCCTCTTAATACCACTTGAACTAAACTAACCGCTTGAACTAATTTGAGTCTGTTGAATGGTTAGTGTCCTATCAAGGACTGTGTCAGGACATTGACATATGAGGCAGAGATTCTCATGATTCTCAGTATTCTTCTTATCTTTAAATTAATTATCCTTCCTGATTATAGTAAGTGGAATCCCACCACTTCCAATCTCACATTTGGTGTCTAGGGAGAGGGTTCACTGTCTCAATCCCCTGGATCTCACATTGGTGTCGGGTTTGGTTGTTTATCCCATCTCCTCACTGGTGCTTTTCACACAATTTCCATCCTGCAAAAGATGTGAATTACCTCACCACCAGTTCTCACAATATCTTCCTTCTGAAAGTTAATAAAAAAATCAGTTACATACCTCCAGTAAATCTTCAAAAAACTCCCCTACTTAACACTTTCTCTTTCACCCTTCTAACTACCAACTCCACCCATATCTAACTATCAGGGACTTTATCAGAATTCCCCTCTTCTGCTGATAGAACCTGTAAACAAACTGGAAATAAAATCTATGTACATTGTACAGAGTATATCCAATATTTTCTGAAAGTTCATGCCTTTAACTGACTGCTTTATTTAGCCAAAAAATCCTTTATAAAAAGGTTTCTGCTGGTTCTTGCTTTACACTTGGATGTAATCTCTCACAGTCCAAAGCAGTTAAATAATTTTTCCTGTTCTAAAGGTATCTCCATCACACTCTCCTCATTTTTGCATCTTGATCTTCAAAAAGTAGATAACTGTTTATGTTTGATGAATTTGGAGAAATAAATTTTATGTGAAACATTATCATATTTTGCCAATTTGTTTTTTATATATATTTACATAACTCAATAACAGGAATAAGTAACTTGATATATTGATCTGTCATAATAACAATGTCTTATAACTATCAGATAAAATTACAGAAAAAATTATTAAAATAGTCATAAAATATTTGCTAAATTTTAGTTATAGTAATGAAAAATTAGAGCTAAATCTTGATATATTAATCTAATTATTGAAATTTGTTTTTTGGATTTAATCAACTTATATTCTTTTACATTCCTTCACACACTAACTCATAATGATATTGTTATTAAAGAAGTAATATGAAAAATTTAGTTCCATTCAGAAAGAAGCCAATTTTTACTATCTGAGTTTTCATATTTTTAATGAAATTATTTATAGTTAGAATTTACATTTGGATGTTTGGGACATTTAATTTTAGCAATTATGTAAATTCTACATTCTTACTCTAAATGAATCAGTAAATTTATTTTCTAAAATGTTATACCAACAAATAATAAAAATACATATATACACAGACTTGCATTTTTATTAGTCATGTTTTTTTGTTTGTGGGGGTTAAATAATCTGTCTAATGTCGATTGCTTTTCTCTCTCCAGGATTTTCAGAATTAATAGCATTGTAATTGTAGAGATCCCCAAGCCTATCAACCTCAACCTAGTTTGTATGCCATTCTAAGACCGTTGATCTGACATCTCCCACTTCTTCAAATGATCTTTAATTAATAGCAGATATCGGCATTAATCCTCTTTTTCATAATAAAAAATATCTCGCCGAGTTTCTTGGTGTTCTTCATTCAAGAGTTCATGGCGTTCTTCTGTTGTCAGATCCGTTTCAGGTTCCATTATGAGCTCTTCAACGTTCTTTATTTCTCAGATATGATATTTGTTACTCCTTTAGCTGCTTGAGTTTTCTTAATTATACTGTATCTTTCTTAGATAAGATTGAACTGCGCCCTACTGTAGATTTGTTCAAGCCATACTGCCCAGCAACATCAGACACCTGCCCACACTCTACCTTTGCTATTATATTCTCACCCTTCGAAAATAAAAACCGACGCAAAACTTAATTAATGAGTGCCTGCCCGACAGTCTCGCGAATACTATAAAAGAATTGTTTGTCAGAAAAATAAAAGGCTGGAATTACAAGGGAGTATTTCAAAGTTCGAGGAATACTATCTGATCAGTATATATCGGGTTGAGCGTCGACGATGACGTCTCCCGCGCTCCAAAAAGTTACCTAAAGACAAAGGAAAATCAATCGGTATTTGCTATTTTCGTCGCTTCTTTTTATGTTTGTTCAGTGAAGTGTTCGTTATCCGATCATGTGTTCGTTGTCCGATCATAAAAATCTTTCGCGAAAGTGTTCGTTAACCGATCACCCACTGTACTTAAATTTCTCTTACTAGAAAAGGTGTGTTCTGAAGAACTCTTTACTAAAATCTTTGGATCAACCAAGCTACTTGCTACAAAATTTGGCTTTAAGTGATTTGTATGCTTTTGTGTGGTTAAATTAAAAATTGTGTTATTAAGATAAGATGCTACCATATTCTATCTTCGGCCACGAACTACGATCCTCTAAGAACGAATTCGAGTCATCTTCGTACGGATCAACCCCATTATACATTAAAATTTTACTTCTGTACCAATCGGCGTCTTGATTAGTAAGAGTTGTTAATTAAATAACCTAGTAAAAATATCCAGCAACGAGTTGCGTAACTTTTCCGGCTGTTATGCGATCTTAATTAAAAAATTAATTTTATATTATTAAATATAAATAAATTTGTGTGTGGCATCATTAATTATGAGATTTTGTTATGAAAATTTTTTTAATATTCTTAGTTATTATAAAATGGCAAAAGGCTTAATTTTGAGGATAGAGATGAATTTTATATATAAAAAAATTGCAAATGTTAATAACAAATAGAATCGTCATTAAGTCCGACCCTACACGAGATATGTTCCACGATCCAATAGACCTTTGTCTATCAAAGTTAGTAGCATCGTTGACAGGTTGAATTGTATTTAAAACAATATTCAAAAGACAGTTTTATTTTTATGACTGAGGAAAAAACATTCCATAACAATTCATTCAGATTAAAAATGAATTTAAGTTCTGATGGATTTTACCGCTTTCATTTGTTTATATGTGATATGTCTATATCTTATTGTTCGTCTTAATTTAATATAATGCTATCATGTATAATGTTATACTTAAGATTAAAATAAATTACGTTTATTTTTAAACAAGTTGAAACTTTCAATATTATCAACGTACGGAATATAGGATCTTCAAAATTTTTAGAAGAATTAAATTTTTCAATAATCAAGAAATCTTTGTCATGTTGTTTAATATTTTTGTTATATTATTGACGTGACATTCACTAGATATTAAAGCAATATTCAATATGCTATGTGAAATCTTGGTCTCCAATTTAAAAAGGAATCACAGTTATCTAGGAAAATATTCGCAGTAATTCATTTAAATTTTTAGAATAATTAAACTAGAACGAAAAAAATTTGAAAACAAACTCATCTTGTAGGATATACAGCATGGTTAACAATGCTCAAGTTATAGATTTTAATACAGAAGAACCACCTTCATAATGTTAAAGCTATTAATGAAAAAAACAAGCTGTATTTAAAATAGAAGAGATATTCTCTGAAGAAAAAGTGAAAATAGTAACTAAATATTTAAAATATTCAAATACTGTATATCTGTTTATTTTGAAGTAAATGAAAATAATTTATCAATATTCAATTTTAAAAAAGATTTGTATGAACATGATAATTCAAATATGCCTCTAAGTTCATTCAATTTGCTGTAATCTAAAAATCCAGGATTGATAATTAGATGAGAATTAAAACAGAGGAAAATGTACAGTAGTTACAAAGAACTTATGATCCCAATAAGGATTCAAATATATTAAAATTTTTAATTTGTAAATTACTGTATATTTAAAAATTCATANAATTTGTCGAAAGAAACTTTCCTTTAGAAAATTTAATTAAAATACTTAAAATATTACATCTATGACGTAGAACTCGTGACGTAACGCGTGACGCATTGTAACGACAAATTCGAATTCGTTCCATTTCGTATTGTTGCCGACGCCATCTTGGAAATTTATGCTTTCCGGAAATTGCGAGTTCTTTTTCCCCTCCATTTTGACATTCTTCGTACGAATTTTAATAATAAATTAATTAATAAATCATCTTGGCCTTCGAGGAAAGCGTTAGGCGCCATCTCGTATTAGCATAATTAATAATAAATTAATTAATAAATGAGGGGCAAGTTGAAAAACTTGTATAAATCTATAAATAGGCTCGGTATTAGTAGGACTACCTATAATTCAGTGTTTCTCAACGGGGGCGATATCGCCCCCATGTGGGCGATTTTCCATGTTGAGGAGCGATTAGTGACAATTTATATTTGGGGGGCGAAAAACAATTTTCTGGGCGATATAGTAAAACATTATATTAAGAATAATTACATATTTTAATCGTTATATCGTACAATAATTAAACAAATAACATTATACTAGTCACTAGTCTATTCAATGCAGTACGAATTTGGCGTTAGCCTTGGTCCTCGGCCTCGGAATTTTGAAGTGAAGGGGGCGATACTACGTTGAAGGGGGCGATGGTTCGTTACAGGTTGAGAAACACTGAGTCCTATATGAACATCTTTAACTTTTAATTTTTCCAAGGTTGTTATGGGTGATTATTATTAATTTAATCTGTTAAAAATAGGTTGACATTATCTGATAATTCAAGGAACAAGGATTAGACTTAAAATTAAAAAAAAATTAAGACTTAAACCTGTTACAAAGAGAACAAAATTGCAACAAACAACTGGTATTTTTCTCTTTTCCCTATAAGCCCTATAAGCTACAGTACACATGATGTAAAAAAGTAGCCTATGTTTAGTGATGAATGTAAAAGCATATATTCTATATACTGCATTTGGGCATTTCTGCACTAAGCTACGGGCTTTATGCTTTTAGCGGATTTCACCAGCTTACAGCCTCCATAGCTACGACACTGGAATTATTAGATGTTTAGTGTACACGGACTCCTGCCATTCACCAGAAAAGAAAACGATCAGAAAGAAAAACAAAATTTTCATGGCTCTTTGCACATAGATATTATTTCCACGTACAGCTGATTTTATGCGGGTGGGAAAATTCAGATATGGGTGGATGGTGGGTAGGCAGGTAATCATTACGATGCATTGTGAAGGAGTGGAGGATTAAAGTCTTTAGTGAAACTCCAGTGATACCATTCACGGATGAACTAACAGATCAACCCTTGGGTAACAGAATGGTTTACTTTTGTTCCTGAAGGGTTGCATTGCAAACTGCACTGTTAATGTCACCGATTTGTACGTTATGCACGTAATTAACGAAATAATGTAACATTCATTACCTCCTACTGTATTATTCCTTAGTACAATTATGGGGGTTGACGGAGGATATGCATTACATAATTTTAGGATGGGTTTGGCGACAACGTTACGGAGTGAGTGGGATGATAGTTAAAATGTATAAAAATAATGTTACGTAATTTATAGATGATCATTTAGAAAGACCCCCAAATCTCTTTGGATTCATTTGAGGCATTTTTTAATAGTTTGACGTCTGCTATTATTTTTTAAAATTTATATAAAAAACCTAACGTAGAAATTAATTATAAATTAAATAGACAATTCTTGCATTTCCTGGGTTTCTTGGTCTAATTTTTTCTTCACTCTTCCTCTAATAAATTTGCCTAAATCACGAAAGACATATTTTAATTAAGATTAAAAATTTACGAATGAATATAACAAAATTTGGATTGGATATTTGACTTCATTATATCTGAATTTGATTATTTAAAGTATTTATTTTTTCATTAAAAGCATTTAAGATTGCAAATTCTATAGAAAAAAATTAAGTTTTGAGTACATTATTCATTTGAATTAACTTAAATTCTGACTTTTGCCTTATATAACCCAATGTTTGCTGATTTTATGGCATGAAAAGCTCCGATTTTATAGATAAAAAGAACGAGTAACATGAATATAAAATTTTGATTCAGCTTATTACTTTCTCATTTTTATTTAAAACATTAAATATACTTTAAAAGAACTTTTTTTAAGTTTAAAATATCACAAATTAAAATTATAAAATACGAAGGTTTTCTTATAAGTTGTAGATTTATTTAAATCATTTTTAAATAAAATATGTAACAAAGTCATTAAATTTTAACAATATTTCTTTTTTATAATTAAAGAAAGTATCTATAAAAATATAACTCATTACATCTTTTAAAAAAATTTCAAGCAGATATAATTAAAAATACGTATAAATATTATTATTTGGCACAGTTTTAAATAAATTAAGTTAAAAATACAGAAATTATATATTTCTTTTTTTTTCACTATACAGATATACATTTAAATAAAGCTTATAAAAAGTTATAAAAAGAATCACAATATAAAATATTATTTAGGATTGTTCTTTAACGACTATAGTTTTAAATCCATCTACATCTTGTAATTCTTTGGATGTAAATTTAGCCACAATTGTTTTTTCTCCTGCTAATTTAGGTGTCATGGTTGTAGTCACTCGTGCCTCACCTCCCACGCTGACAGCTCTAAAACACAAAATTACTTACGTAAATACGTAATCATTATCATAAAACTAAACTATACAATACACCCTTGCTAATCCGATTCTTAATAATACGGCATACCCTCAATGTCACCGCCTATACCATGTGTTATGCCATTCATTGGCTTCAGGTCTGTACACTCTAATCTTGTCGAGAAATGGCCGGATTATCAAGAGTCTGGGTTTACTTTAACACAAATTCTCGAAAAATTATCTTTAATATTTAACAAATAAATCATCTTACTCTTTCAATTTGATCGGCAATGGTTTCGTTAAACCAGGACCTTCTAGAAGAAAGATGCCCTTTTTCAATTCCTTTGGTAATGGGTTTTTAAAGTACGCGTGGACCGTAAATTCTTTATTAACGATAATTTCTCCTTTAGTCTGAAAATTTTTAAATAATTAATAATTATAAATTTATAGTTAGTAATTAATTTTGATACTTTTTATAAGTCTTACTTCGATAACAATGTCTGGTTTTCGAACTCGAAAATCGTCTTGGGCAAAGTAATCAAAATTGGTTTCAGAAACTGTAGCCATTGCGGACATATTAAATGCTGCTTGATGGTCTATCGCTTTTTCGTATTCTTCGTACGATACTTTAAGCATCGCTTCGGTTTCTGAGAATATTGCAATAATTAGATATCATAATAAACCTCAGAGGGGTGTTAGAATGAGAATTTGTATACCTTTAAAAGGTTTTAATACAAATTTATAATTTTCCTTTTTTAATTGCTTCTTTATTTCTCCAGTATATAACACGGTATCCACTCGAAGAATAACCTTGATGGTGTAAGATTTTTCAGCACTCTTATTTTTGGCCTTTAGTCGTACCTACAACAATTAATTACGATTAATTAATAAAATAATTAAAAGTCATTTGAAAATTATTTAAATAAAATTACAGAAAATGGATATCCAATCAGAACATCATCGATTAAATTGAAATTGAATTCAACGTCTTCGAATTCGTCATTCAGGTAATATCTTGAGAATACATCTTTCTTAAGTTTCAATGCTCTCAACATTACATCTCTTTCTTCGGCAGTTCCTGTAAATTCGAAAATAAATAATATTAAGAAATCAATTATAAAATGTAATTTTAAAAATTACTATAATAATCTTCTTACTTTCACTGAATTTATATTGATGAGTTATATCTTCCATAGTAAATTCATTAACAGCTTTTGTACAGATTAATTGCCCAATTCTAAAAAATTAATTAATAAAGTTTTAAAGTTTATATATATTATAATAAAGATTTAAAATGAACTTACTCGTCAGTATGTGTAAAAATTAACTTTAATGGTTTATTAGGACCGTAGTATCTCCAATAAACTTTATCAGCATTTACTTCAGCATAAACAAATGTGGTGTCAAACGTCTTCAATATTTCTCCCTGTTTAACAGCAACAACACTAGCCGGACCACAACGATATTTACCTAAATTAGTTTATAGAGTTATAAATATATAAAAATTAAAGGCAAACAATAAAATATACTTAAAACACTAACCGTCTGATAGTTCTTGTGGCGTGGCATCAATTACTTGCCATCCATTATAACTATTAAGTGCAAGATCTGCTCTTGACATCCATACTTCATTCCAAACATGATAATTCCTGATATATTATTAATACATTAAGTAAACTAATTCGATTTTGATAAATATAGAAGTATAATTAAATAATAAAAGCTTACCAGACTGAATCACGATTGAGTTCTTTTACTGGATTACCTTCTTCATCAAAAAAGTAATCGATTGTTAAACTGTTATGCGTGTCGTGAGCAGAAGAATAATTTGTAACAGTTCTACACGGGATTCCCAAACTTCTACAAACTAAAAATAATCAAAATTATTAACAATAAGTTTTATTTTGGATTAATTTAAGTTTCGATTACTTTACCGGTTGTACAAATGCCAGCAAAAACCCAACATTGACCATATTTAACAGGCCTTTTCGATTTATAAAATTTTTGAAGTATGGCTCTACTTCCAGTCCACGAAGTAGGATGTTCACCACCACTGAAACTTCCTATCCATTTTCCTTCAACGACACCTCCTTCATCCGGTGAATTTATCTAAAAATTTCAATAGATTACTTACAAAACACGTGAAGAGATTTTCTGACAAAATAATAACTTACAATTGCCGAAAGATGACGTGAAACTTTAATTGGATCACTTCTAGACACGATATTTAAAGTGTCACCATGTTTCAGAAGGTAACAACTTATTTCTAGTATACGCTCTTCAAACTGAAACAGATCCAATATGTAATTATTTGACTTTATTGAAAATTATATTTAAAAATTTTTAATTTACCTGGTCATAATTCCATGCAGCCGGCTTTAATCTGTTGTGAGTTCCTCTCCAAATCAAACCACTGTCATTTAGCACATATTCTTTCCTATGTTCTTCATTATTTAAGTATACTTGATCATCTGTTTATACAAAAATCAACATTTTGTTGGTAGAATATTTAGAATACAGAAAAAAAAGAATAAATCAAACTAAACTATTATAATTTTACATCGGTTTTTTTAAAGATTTACTGAGATAAAAGCCACAATAATCAAAATACATAGTAATATTCTACGATAAAAGAACCATAATCATCACTAGAAATATATCTGTTACAGTTTATTTTACTCTAAATTATTATTATCAAATAAAATTAATATATTAAAAATTAGTTACCTTTACACCACGGATTAAAAATAATAAAAATAGTATCATTAACAGCATATCTTAAAGTTTCCTCTCCGTATCCAGGATTTAATTTTGAATCCACTTCCAAAATCCATTCTCCGACAATCGCATTTGCTGCTGTTGTTACCTAATGCAATTATAACAAGGTTATTTAAGTACAAATATTATATGTTATGTACACATTAAGCACGTATACAGGATGTCTCAAAAATGTATACACGCTTCGATAATTCAGTTTTTATTAATATGAAACACGGAAAGCATTTGCAGAGCAACAATATCAACGAACTTATTGAACATTTCTGTACCAGTTATACAATATAAAGCCGGGTATATACAAGGTAAGTATACCTCAACATGTGGATGACAGAACTCATTTGTTTTCATCCACACGTTCAGGTATACCTGCGTACCGAGCTTAAGAATGCCAATAATACACGAATACTGATGAAGAACACTTTGAAAATTTGAAGTGGTATGAAATGTATTTAATACGTGTCTAAATTATGATATATTATAATAAAATGGTGATAATATAATAGATACTTTACATGTCTTACATGTACTGTACATGTTTTGAGACATCCTGTACGTAGGGGAGACCGGGGCAACTTCGGCATGCGGGGCAAGTTTGTCAAGCGCTTTTTTTTAAAAACAAATTAAAAGGAGACTTTGGTTATAGGTTAGGCAGTTGAGTTTTATTGATGGCTTGTTAAGTGTAGTGTTTTTATTGTTCTTCAACAAGCGTAGTTGAATTATCAAGCAAATTTTCATTTTCGTTGAATTCCATATAATATTTTTTTTTCCATTTATATTGAATTGGCAGGTTTTGTTATAATTCCATGATAACGAAAGTTACTTTTCCTGTTAGAAGGATGTAACTTCAACTTATTCACGTGGCCAGATCGTGGCTTGGCATTCTGTTCTCAGGGATGTACTTAATGTTTCGAAATCATGACTAGCGGGGTAAGATCGGCAACATTAAAGCCACATTAGAAGCAAAGGATAAAAATCAAACAGATGATAAATGAAAACATGTTTGCATTTGTTATTCATGTATATATGTCTTTGAACTTGCATTTCGTTGTAATAATATTAAATGGGTGTTGGATTTGTATTTCTTTGTTTTAATAGTGAATTCCAACTTATACATTGTTAATAACATAATTTTATATACGTGCCTATCTTGCTCCATTACTGTTGCCCCTATACCAGGGGCAACTTTAATAAAAATAATTAAAATAAGTACAACTTTACAAAAAGAGAGAAGTTGCCGATCTTGCTCCTATACCCGGGGCAACTTCGTCAATTTCTCTCTTCTTGTAAAGTTGTAATTATTTTAATTATTTTTATTTCCAAACTGATTTTAACCAGTTCTATAGTAAGGTAACATTCCAATAGACAATATGCAAAGCTTTTTTTTTCAGTTTACAGCAGTATTTATTACACAAAATTTAAGTAAAGCTTAACATGCCGATCTTGCCCCGGTCTCCCCTATATATTTCTACGAATGTTTTTGTTTTGAGTTAATAGTCAATATAAGACGATTAGTCAATCATTTAGATTTATAAATTTTGCATTTGTAAAGGTGGAGTAAACCAGTTTAAGTTATAAGTTACTTTTTAAATATTAAAAAGTCTAATTATTGTGATTACAAAACATGACCTGAATTACACTTTTTTTAAACGATTTATTCATGTTATTTTAACTACTTAGATTTCTTAAACTTATAATTATACTTAATAAAATGTCCATTGTATCAAATAAAGGTATGATAATTATTAAATTATCAAAGTTATCCGGCATTTAATGTTTTTGATTCTTGTGTTTCTCAATTGTTTTTCGTAGAAATTAATTAAAATGATTTTTATAAAAAAGAAAGATAAAAATTATGGAGGAAATAAATTTTTTCTTAGTTCTAACAAGAGATGACATTTAGGAAAAATGTAAAATATATGTTGAGAGGATATTTTAGAATCTTTTCTAAATTTAGAGCGTTAATTATTTATATGAATTTTCACTATTAAAGTTGATGAAATAAAATAAAAAGATTTATATCAGAAATAGTGAGATAAATTTCAGCTTGTCTTTGTTATTAAATTACTATTTAATATCTTATTTAAGAAAAGGTTTCAATAGTTGAAGTTATTCATAGAAATTTATTCCAAAAACGAAATTTTCTTCCCTCCTTTTTTTTAATTTAATAGGAAGGAAAACAGACAAACATAATACAGCTAAATCTCTGAACAACGACCACTAACGGGAACATAGAAAATAGCAATTTGGAGTTATTTTATTTTGATTTTTATTCAAAACTTTTCGAAAAAATGCTCTGTTTAGACGTGATCATAATTGAGAGATGACAGTTATTGAAGGTTCAACTGTATTTGTAAAAGAAAAATTTCATCAGTATTCTTTATAAAAGATCTATAAAGGCACCAAATGAGTAAACAAACTCAGTAATCTGGCATTTATAGTTTAATAAAACGCATTTTTCCTTATTTTCTATTGGCATTACTTAAAACAATAAATTAATATACGATTATTTATTCTCTCCTTTTAATTAAAATTCTTTAATAATAAAGTCTATCCATATCGATTTTTATATTTTGGATAGATGAAAGAAAATATATGAAATTTTCACTAAAAAAAATTCAATCTGAAACAAAAATTTCTTAATATTTGTTGTTAAATTAGGAGCTGCAATTGAGAAAAAGAGTGAAGAAAATGAATTATTTCATTAAATAACTGGAAAACAGGATGACAAGTTTTATGTTTGTTAATTATATGGAATGAAATAACTGCAAGAATAAAGTGAGTAATTTTTTTAAAAGATTAGAAACATTCCGAAAAGAAAGATCCAGACATTTGAAGATAACTTAATTTACTTATTAACATATGTTTACATGCAGGTAATTAGGGTCAAATAAATGACTCAGCTGTTTTAGTCATATCATCCATAATTTAATAATTGATCAGATTTATATTTGTTGCATTGTAAACAGAATTACTATTTTATAACATGATAAATAATTGTGTGTATTCATATTTTTAGTTTTTCTCTAAATCATAATGCAAATTTCAATATAACTTTTACAATATTGAAATTTGCATTATGATTTAAAATCTGTGTTTTTGACAATTTTACTTATCATTCTGTTATTGTTAAGTATATATACATTGAGTATTATAATGCATATTTAACTGTGTTATGAATTTAATTTATTATTGTTATTAGATATGTTACGGACCAAGTGATTAATACTGGCATTATAAATAATAACAAGCAAAATTTCAGGTGTTTTGAGATAATTTATCAGATTGACCGATCATTATGAATACTGCTACCACCTCGTCGGAAAAAGTGATTATAATAAATTTAGAAGCCAATAAGCTCTTGCATCTCAGTTCCGCGAGTGTATTGCATTTCGTACTGAATTTTAAGTTTATTTTATTAATAGATAATCCTGTGCGACGTTTTAATTTTACTTTTGTTTCTTAAAATCTCTTAAAACAATGTCTTCTTTTTTGAAAAAAGTAATAATCATGAAGCAATCATTAATTAACTGATATGAATAATCGCTACAACAACGGAGTAAACAAATTAATAGCAGAGAAAGATAGGAATAGTCAAATTTTTACAAATTCGGCATATTTGCCAATGATACAAAAAGTGAGAGTCAAAAATGAATGTTGTTTCTAGAACATCTTAGTAATCCCAGTAACTTTTTACAAGAATTCTAAAAAGTTACTCGGAAGAATATCAGCGATTACATTGATATGACGTTGTATCTATCGGAGAAATAGAAAAATTAATTGTGCCTGTAAAAGAAGGTTATGCGATTAAATATTACGTCACACTGAAGAAATATTTCTGATATTGTACGCGCCCTTATTGATATTGGCCATGGAGGTAGAAACCGTATGAAAAAGAAATTAAATACGAAATGTAAAAATATTACATAAGAGATGATCATAATTTNTTCATATCATTTTCAAACATTAAGTTCCTATTTTACTACAAAATTAATTGACATTGTTATTAAAGTCTTTGTAATAGTATTTATTCTATTAGAAAATAAAGCGAATAAAAACAAATTTTTCAGAAGCCAAGTATACAATGCTATTCCAAGTATACAAGGGTGTTAAACAGGTGCGGGGGCACCTGTTTAACACCCTTGATTTGATTGGGCATTGATATTATTCGAACTGGACCTTCATTTTTCATGAATAATATGACTCAGGACGATGTTATTTCTTACTCACTCGTACTTGGCCGATCCCATTGAGGATCAGGATTCTGTTATGGACAGAAATTAAACCAGATAAACAGCCACGAAATAAAGCAAAAACATATAGCCTATAGTCATAGATAAAGCGAAACTCCAGAGCATCGAGATGCTCTGGAGTTTCGCTTTATCAAATGAATCATTTCTTCAGTTTCATATGAGTATTTTTTGGTACTGTAGATATGGATTAGAAATTCCCATATTTATTTATCTTTGATAAGAATTTAATTAATATTTAATATCTCTTTAAAGTTTTCTTTGCATATGCTTTAACATTAAAAGATTTCTACAATGTTTAGATGATTTAAAATCTTGATTTATTATTAATTAAATGTAATATGAATTTAAATATTATTCAATATATTTTTATACTATATATTATAAAATATATTTAATTAAAGAGTAAATAAAATATAAAATTAAAAAAAAGAACGTATAAAAATATCTTGCGTAATTTTTAGATAAAAAGTTTGTGTCATTCCTAATTTGTAAATAAATGAAAGCGCAAAATTCAAGTATAGTTTTTATAATTTGTAATAAGAGAAAACATTTAAGTAATGTATACATTACTTAAATGTTTAAGTAATAATGTATTTATACTTGTACTATTTGCACTTTAATGTATACATTACTTAAATTCGTGTTTTTTAAATAAATATAACACTATAATTTATTTAAATTTAGATAAAATCGTACCTCAATCCTGATCCATTCCTCCTGTTCTGATAGAAATTTCGCTTTCCATCCATCTGTAGGCAGAACAGAATTACTGTCATATTCAACCGGTACCGAAATCATGGTTCCTTGAGAGTAAGAGGCCATTTTAGCACCTAAAAAATTAATATATACATCATATTAACTGTATATAATTAAGTCGATTTTACTAATATTACGATAATCTCAAGGTTTACCTTTTACGGTGAAGATCAAATTTAAGAAATCCCTATTATTATCATATTTTCTGTTTAATTGAATATTTATTTTTAACGGGAATCCTCTTCTAATAATTAAAGTAGGATTTACTTGATTTACCAGATGATATTTATCTGTATAGTGTTTTGCAGCATTTTCGTGAACGGCCAAATCCACTTTTTGAATTTTTAAAATTTTTTCTGATACCGAACCATCTAAAATATATTATTATAATTGTAATTTTATATATAATTTTTAAAAAAATCATTTTAAAACACGCAAAAAGAAATTACTTTTCACTTATATTTCAACAGAAAATTACAATTTTTCTTTCTTTACGAATCACTTTAGATGTGATGAAAGATTACTTATTTCTAAGAATTTTAATGAAATAAGTGACTTGTTTTTGAAGTAGATCATTTATTGATGTGGAAATTCTTAAAAAAAATTTGAAAATAAAGGCTATATTTCGGCGTTTAAACGTGTGTTTAAACATGTGATACAAAGCGCAGGTGATGCAATGTGCGTTGACCTTTATTAAACGATTTCGTGTAAACTAGAATTAAATTTTAAATAATTAATAACAACCACCTGCCTTTCCTTCACCTCTGATTTTTTTCTATTTTAACCTCCGGAAACAATAAGCTTTTGATTTCCTTATGTAAACATATTCATAACCTGTTTACATCAAGTTAAATGTCNTACGATTATTTATTCTCTCCTTTTAATTAAAATTCTTTAATAATAAAGTCTATCCATATCGATTTTTATATTTTGGATAGATGAAAGAAAATATATGAAATTTTCACTAAAAAAAATTCAATCTGAAACAAAAATTTCTTAATATTTGTTGTTAAATTAGGAGCTGCAATTGAGAAAAAGAGTGAAGAAAATGAATTATTTCATTAAATAACTGGAAAACAGGATGACAAGTTTTATGTTTGTTAATTATATGGAATGAAATAACTGCAAGAATAAAGTGAGTAATTTTTTTAAAAGATTAGAAACATTCCGAAAAGAAAGATCCAGACATTTGAAGATAACTTAATTTACTTATTAACATATGTTTACATGCAGGTAATTAGGGTCAAATAAATGACTCAGCTGTTTTAGTCATATCATCCATAATTTAATAATTGATCAGATTTATATTTGTTGCATTGTAAACAGAATTACTATTTTATAACATGATAAATAATTGTGTGTATTCATATTTTTAGTTTTTCTCTAAATCATAATGCAAATTTCAATATAACTTTTACAATATTGAAATTTGCATTATGATTTAAAATCTGTGTTTTTGACAATTTTACTTATCATTCTGTTATTGTTAAGTATATATACATTGAGTATTATAATGCATATTTAACTGTGTTATGAATTTAATTTATTATTGTTATTATAAGAAATAAGTTTTAATAATCACAACTTTTTAAACTCGTATTTTCTTTTTAAAACGATAGAGTTTTATAAAAATAAAAATAACTTGCACGAAATAATTTAATTACAAGCAAAATTAATAACAGAAAACTCGTTTTTTTCATATCATTTTCAAACATTAAGTTCCTATTTTACTACAAAATTAATTGACATTGTTATTAAAGTCTTTGTAATAGTATTTATTCTATTAGAAAATAAAGCGAATAAAAACAAATTTTTCAGAAGCCAAGTATACAATGCTATTCCAAGTATACAAGGGTGTTAAACAAGTGCGGGGGCACCTGTTTAACACCCTTGATTTGATTGGGCATTGATATTATTCGAACTGGACCTTCATTTTTCATGAATAATATGACTCAGGACGATGTTATTTCTTACTCACTCGTACTTGGCCGATCCCATTGAGGATCAGGATTCTGTTATGGACAGAAATTAAACCAGATAAACAGCCACGAAATAAAGCAAAAACATATAGCCTATAGTCATAGATAAAGCGAAACTCCAGAGCATCGAGATGCTCTGGAGTTTCGCTTTATCAAATGAATCATTTCTTCAGTTTCATATGAGTATTTTTTGGTACTGTAGATATGGATTAGAAATTCCCATATTTATTTATCTTTGATAAGAATTTAATTAATATTTAATATCTCTTTAAAGTTTTCTTTGCATATGCTTTAACATTAAAAGATTTCTACAATGTTTAGATGATTTAAAATCTTGATTTATTATTAATTAAATGTAATATGAATTTAAATATTATTCAATATATTTTTATACTATATATTATAAAATATATTTAATTAAAGAGTAAATAAAATATAAAATTAAAAAAAAGAACGTATAAAAATATCTTGCGTAATTTTTAGATAAAAAGTTTGTGTCATTCCTAATTTGTAAATAAATGAAAGCGCAAAATTCAAGTATAGTTTTTATAATTTGTAATAAGAGAAAACATTTAAGTAATGTATACATTACTTAAATGTTTAAGTAATAATGTATTTATACTTGTACTATTTGCACTTTAATGTATACATTACTTAAATTCGTGTTTTTTAAATAAATATAACACTATAATTTATTTAAATTTAGATAAAATCGTACCTCAATCCTGATCCATTCCTCCTGTTCTGATAGAAATTTCGCTTTCCATCCATCTGTAGGCAGAACAGAATTACTGTCATATTCAACCGGTACCGAAATCATGGTTCCTTGAGAGTAAGAGGCCATTTTAGCACCTAAAAAATTAATATATACATCATATTAACTGTATATAATTAAGTCGATTTTACTAATATTACGATAATCTCAAGGTTTACCTTTTACGGTGAAGATCAAATTTAAGAAATCCCTATTATTATCATATTTTCTGTTTAATTGAATATTTATTTTTAACGGGAATCCTCTTCTAATAATTAAAGTAGGATTTACTTGATTTACCAGATGATATTTATCTGTATAGTGTTTTGCAGCATTTTCGTGAACGGCCAAATCCACTTTTTGAATTTTTAAAATTTTTTCTGATACCGAACCATCTAAAATATATTATTATAATTGTAATTTTATATATAATTTTTAAAAAAATCATTTTAAAACACGCAAAAAGAAATTACTTTTCACTTATATTTCAACAGAAAATTACAATTTTTCTTTCTTTACGAATCACTTTAGATGTGATGAAAGATTACTTATTTCTAAGAATTTTAATGAAATAAGTGACTTGTTTTTGAAGTAGATTATTTATTGATGTGAAAATTCTTAAAAAAAATTTGAAAATAAAGGCTATATTTCGGCGTTTAAACGTGTGTTTAAACATGTGATACAAAGCGCAGGTGATGCAATGTGCGTTGACCTTTATTAAACGATTTCGTGTAAACTAGAATTAAATTTTAAATAATTAATAACAACCACCTGCCTTTCCTTCACCTCTGATTTTTTTCTATTTTAACCTCCGGAAACAATAAGCTTTTGATTTCCTTATGTAAACATATTCATAACCTGTTTACATCAAGTTAAATGTCAAGTTAAAGGAGTAATTTTGTTTAATGAAAGTGTTTATAATTTCTAAATTGATAAGAATATAATAATATAAACTTTAGAAGAATATTCTACACATTTATATATATATTTTTTTATTAAAAGTGACTCAATATTATATGTTCTAATGCCATAAAAATTTTTGATTCATCGTGATGTAAGTTACAATTAGTGTTTCCTAAAAAGGAATTCCAGTTGTGTTATCAGAATTTAATTGTTTTTAATGTATAAAAAATGAGTTTTTTTCGATTCTTTAATAGTAATTAATTAGTTTAAATAATAAAAAAATTAAATATAAAATTATTATTATTATTAAATGAGCAAAATGTTTTGAAGATGTGTAACATCCTCAATTAAATAAAAGGTATTGTATTGTAGAAAATATTAGGTTTTATTAAACGGAATTTATATAAAAAATCAGTCAACTTTTAAGGAAGTAAATTTAGGTAAAATTATTAAATATTTTACAAATTACAAAAGTATTATTTAAAATGTTAACAATTAAATATTGACACGTTAAACTATAGTATAAAAAAAAAATAGAAATTAATATTTTTACATGCAAATTTTAAACAAAATAATATTTATTTCATGTAAATATTGTACAGTACTTAAATATTTGCTTCATTGTAAAAAAAATGTGCTTAAAATATTTAATTAGTAAATATACAATCCTGTTAAATGTTTAAGTTAAAAAGAATTTTCGCCCAGAAAATATTACTTTAAATTTTATTTAACTCATTTAAAATTATTTTCAGACTCACAAAGTCTCTTTTGTATATTAAAAAAAGAGGAAAAGTCTGGAAGACATTATAAAAAAAATTATAATTAATTCAATCTTTATAAATTAAAAACAGAATATATTCATGTAAGAAACACGAACGTTTATCTACAATCATCAATTCTAAACCAAATGTTTTTAAATGAAAAAAAATATACTGTATATAGAATAAATAGTATTTTACTTATTCGTCTGATTTTTTCAATGAATAAAAAAAACATACAAATATTCATTTATCCATAAAAATAACTCTTATTATACGATGATATTTCGAATAAATTATAATTAAAAACATCATTATTCGTTGTTTTTATTATAAAATATTTTAATTTTGTGATAAATATTTAGAATTTTATATTCATTAAATGCTCAAATAAAATATAAATAAATTTATTTAATTTTTATACCATAAATAATCGCAATCAGTTCGTGAATTATGCCAATAGTAAAGTTCTTCAGAAGAATAACAGAAAAAGTTACAATTTCAAGTTTTTTACAAGTAATACCTTCCGAAAATATTAATTTCCCTTATTAGGAATGTTTTTTTTTTTTAAATTATTCCCAAACAAACTGCCCTGATTTTGTAATAAAAGAACACGTAAATATAGTATTTTGTAGCGTATTACGGAAGCTGTAGGTTGATGCCCGATGTATAGTGAATAGAATACGTGGGTGACGTTAATCAGTTATCTCCACTCCTTTTTCATCCAAATATAGTTCAAGGACGTTAGAAAAACAGCCCTTTCCTTGAAAAGGGCGATGATACAATGCTTTAAAGATCACGCTAACTAGCTTTGAAAGCTGTATAAACTACATTAATCACATTACTATTTAATTAGAGTTTCATTATATAACACTAATCAATCGATAATATCAAGTAATTTATATACGAAGACTTGATATAGTGCCAATTATTATTTACATTAAGCGGAATAAAATTTTAGAGGAAGGCTACGAATATCGTGACAAGTTTGAAGGGTGACAAGTCTGTTTAATTTTTTTATAGAGCCAATAATTTACTTTGTAGAATATGATAATGTAATAAAAATTAATAACAATTACATATATTTAATTTTATAATGGGAAATAAGTAAAAATATTGCTAAAATTACGAAAGTTCACTTTTTTTTTTTTACAAGGCAATTAAACTATATAAAATGATTTACTTAATTTATAATTAAAATTCCAGTTTTATTCATTAGATTTTAAATATCTCTACCGGGAACCCACCTGTTAACCTTTTCAAGGACCAACATCCAACACAAACTATAGTTAAAGGTATAAAACTGCGTACTTTTTCCTCTTTCTATACGATACAACAATATAAAACAAGTATATGGAACGTATAAAAACAAGTTTTGTTGGTGAAAAAATATAAAAAGGAAGAAATAAACTAGTACGTTATTTACTTTCAAAGTTTTAAGAAACATTTTTAAAAAATAATAATATACCTGTAACCGTAGTGGGAGGTCGAGGTAAATTATGAATTGGTAGAGAAGTTTCACGCGATGTATCATCGCAGCAATTTCCCAGATAGGACCAGACGTTGCCCATGTTGTGTGGCACAGGTGAGCATTTATGAATAACTAAAAAAGTTTTACATAAACCATGTGCTGCCTCCTATGAATGTGGGTCGGACCAAGGCCATTTGACTCAATAGCCACGTGATCTTAATGATTGTCAAATAAAGTTGTTAGGTGGACGATGAATATTTTTTAAATGGCGGTAATATTTAATTTTTATTTAAAATACTGTATATTAGAAATATTCGATTATATTTAAAACTTATGTAACAGATAAAAAATGTTAAGCAATTTATGATTACTTCGTTTTAAAAAAAATCACTGCATTAACTTTTAAATTTTATTTAGAATATTTTGTTAAAATTTTCCTTAGAATCGTTTAAAACTTAAATACACTTAATAAAACTATTAATAGAAAAATTGTTGGAATTTTAAAGTTCCTTTTGTCTTCCTTATAACGGTAATAAAATCTTACAGACTGACTGACTCATTGTTCTTTAAATTTTATTGATAAATTCATAGCCCTCAATGAAGTCAATTAATTAATTGCCTTNCGTTACTTTTGCCCGAGCAACGCCGGGCCCACCTGCTAGTTTTATAATAATTACAAACATAAAAAGTTTTTAAAGAAAATATCATAACAGATGGTGCCATATGTAGTTTTAAATGTTGTCGGGAAAGTTAAACAACTCATTGGTAGATTTTTACGAAAGCTTTGAGAAAATGTGATTAACTGGATATACAGTGTATTTAGTACTGTTTAGTATTTAGTGCATATTTAGTATTGTTATACAGTACTAAATATGAATCTTTACATATTTAGTACTGTTTGAAGCATAGGATTGTGTGCCAAGGATTGTGTGTAGTGTGTCAAGAAATATGAATTTTGTATTGGATTCATCTCCATTGTCGGTGTTTTCTTCCCATGCTGTTTGTCGAATTTCCCCATGTTCTGTAGCACAGAAGTCTGTTCTTTCTGTATTTGTTCATGTATTAATTAAATACAGTTTTATTTTGGTAAATAAATATCATTGTACATTCTTTTTTTACTTTTAACCGTTAAAATACTAAATGTATTTTAACCGTTGATATCATATCAACGGTTAAAATACCTTTAAGTGTCTTGTTTTTTTTGGTAGATGGTTTTGCTCCCCGCATCAAGGAGTGTATCCAGTATGCGTAATAAATAAAAAAAATATATAAAATAAAAATAGAATGCTGCAGTTAATAATAACAATAAGATTTATAAATATAATAAACGTGAACAGTTTAAGTTTCGACATCCAATTCGATAGATCCAGTTAATTCGTTCAACTGTCGCGAATTAAACACCAAAGCCAGCTTGGTGCTTCCTTCTGTCTGGGGTTTCAGACGCTCGCGATAAACAAATGTTTCTTTGGGTTTCACGTCTCTATAAAATAATACAATAAAAATATTAAAATATGAACACAGACAATAAAAAAGAAATTAAGGAAAACGTATATTATTCACTAAATACCTGACATCGAAACGATAGGACATGGTAACTCCTGGGCATTCGATAGAAACTGTGCAATCAGTCAATTTTCTGTCTAAGGGATTTGTAAAACTCATTTTCAAGCCGAATTGTTGGTTTACTTTTGGAGTTCCTTCAATCTGTTAATAAAGTTTAAAATTCTTATAGATGTTCGCTATAAATTCTTAAGACAAATTTTTCGATAATTACAGTATATGAATTATTTTAATGTATATTGAGTTTGATGAATTAATGATTAGGGTCATACGACGTAACCGTGTCCGTTACCATAAAATAATTAACATAGTTTATGTAAATAAATAATAATATAAATAATAAATTCAGATTATTACGTAGTCAACGAGAACCTACTTCTAAATCGACAGAAGGTTTGATCACTTGAAAATCATCCTCTTCAGACCATGTTTGTTTGGTTTCCTTAACTGTTGCAACGGCATATATCTTTATCATAGAGTAATCTACTAACTTATCGTAGTATTCGTCAGAAGTTACTTTTATTTGCAGGACTTCCTCTGCAAGTATTCGATTATATTTTGTTAAATCAAGAAAACGTACGACGATTAAATATAAAACAACATCACATACTTTGTTTTGGTTTCAGCATAAATTCGACATTTTCTCCCTTAATTTTAGCAGCTACTATACCGGTGTAGTAAACACTACTGGCCGATAAAACAGCCAAAACTGTTCTTTGCTCATCACTTTTATTCTCCAGCGTGACTGTTACCATAAATGGTTCACCTATCATCACTTGTTCAATGTCGAGAAGATCCAGAATGACGTCTTCTTTCTCGACGGATGGTATATCGTATATGAAATTTAATCCTCCGCATCTAATAGCATTTCTGACGGTCATTCTTTCCTCGATAGTTCCTAGAAATTACAAAAATTTCTTATTTTTTATTTAAATTTCTAAAAGAATTTAGCTTTAAAATCGAAAATGGACATAATTTTACCTTCTTTTCTTTTATATTCATCAGTTATATTTTGTAAATCTTTATCTCCTCGAATATCATCGATTCCGACTGATTTTGTCGCAAGTAACTTTCCAACGCTATAATATTAAAAAACACATTTAATTAATTTATTTATAAAGTAAGATATCTAGAGTTATTATTAATAGGCCAATATATAATTCAGTTTACTGATATTTATTAATTGCCATTTTTTTCCAACCAAGATCTGAAGTTTCATCTCTCTGCCAGTGTATAATATCAGCATTTACTTCAGAAAATATAAATGGAGTGTCAAACATATAGCCAATTTCTCCACGACGTATGGCAACGAGCGAAGATGGGCCAGCACGATAAACTCCTGAGTTAAAAATAAACATATTTTATTTAACATTCTAATCGTAAATCATCCAAGCATTATTTGTTTAACACTTCATAAGTCCAAATCCAATAAATATAACTTAAAAATATATTAAATTCACCTTCGCTTCTTTCTTGTGGTGTAGCATCGATAGCTTGCCAGCCTCCATAACCGGATGGAAGATCGGGTCTTGCCATCCAACAATCATTCCAAACGTGGAAATTCCTATGAAATCAATTAGATTTAAGAATATTAAGCGTATCAAATTATTTTATAATTAGTTATAAAAGCTGTTAACTGTTAAAACCAAAATTTCCGAAAATTCTTAAATAAACTTTCTCGTATAAATAAACATTTTCGGAGTACAGAATTTTACAGTCCCTTTACGATAAATAGAGCTGTTGATTGATAAATTAGTTGAAAACATCCATCTGTTCTCGGAATGTAAATTAAAATTCGTATAACGTACCATCTGGTATTTTTCAAAGTGTCATTTTATTAAGAATAGGTTTATATTAGACTCTCTCAACTTGCAAAAAACAATTATTATTTTAAAAAATAACGTAGAAGAAACTAACCAAATTGAATCTCTTGTTTGAATTTTTTCTCCATTTTTCTCATAAAAATTATCAATAGTCATAGTTTCGTCAGAATCGTGGGCAGAAACATAATTTGTAACAGTTCGACATGGAATACCCAAAGCGCGACACACTAGATAACGATACAATTTTTTGTAATTAAACTATTAAGGAGGTATTTATACCTATTAAAGATAACGTACCAGTTGTTGTAACTCCAGCAAATACCCAACACTGTCCGTATTTTACGGATCTTCCTTCCTTTTTCATATATTCTTCCAAGATGGCGGCGCTTCCAGTCCACATCCACGGTGCAGTGCCGTCTTCGTATTTACCAGACCAGTTTCCGATTAATACTCCGTTATCGTCGTTACTATTAACCTGTACAATAATTAGGAGTTAAACAATATTTTGTGACGTGGACAGGTCTTTTAAATACACTCACACACTTACAATAGCGGAAACTGCTCGAACAACTTTTATCGGGTTCGATCTTGCTGTATAATCCAAATTTGTTAATTCGAGTAGAAACATGCAAGCTGGCAATACAGAATCTGTAAACTGTAAACATTTCTCATTATTTAACGGTATAAAGTGAATTAATTATGAAATAATTTGGGATAAATGACTACCTGTCCATAAATCCATCTTCTTCCTCTTGGATTAGCGTGTGATCCAACGAAGATTTTTCCAGTATCATTTAATACATATTCCTTTTTAAAGTTATCATTTTCCATATATACTGGGTCATCTAAGTAAGAATAAAAGACTACATAAAAAACTGATTTGGTATTGGCAACTTAGACGATAAAAAAAGCGGAAATTTATAAAGGTTAGTAGTGTTGAATGAGCAGTGCCGGAAGTTATGTTCTACGCTGAATTTAATTCTAAAAACTAGATTAAATTCAGGAAGAAAGGATTTTTTGAAATAATTTATTGTTATGAAAATGGGTTAGAAGCTAATTCGGTCTATTTTACTACGTGGATTTCTAAATGTAAGTATTTATAAAAACGGGTGTATCATTGTAATTTTATATATTCAAATGAAATGGAATCTATGTAAATTAGTTACATAAACTACGCTTACCTTGACACCAAGGATTGAAAAGGAAGTAAATATTTTCCTTGCACAAATAACTGACGGGTGAAATAGTTCTTTTGAAATCCTGTGTTAAAATTTTTAATCTCCATACGCCAATCCCTATGCTGGGAGGGACTTGCACTTGCAGAGAGAGATTGTTTCCATTCTGTTCGTGTAAACGAACATCCCAATGTTGAGAACTTTTAGTAAATTCCTTTTTGTTAGAGAAGACGAGTTGCACTAAAGTACCTTTGCTCAAATTAGGTTTTGGACCTGACAAGTAAGAAATTAATTGTTTGTGTTATTTAAATTTTTATAAACGTCGAATCACATTTAAATGACTATTACCGAAAGTAAATTCCAATTTGATTAAATCTCTGTTAGAATCGTACTGTCTTCTGAATCTGATAGCTAAGAAGAAAGGGCTGCCACGTCTTAAAACAGGTGAAGGAGTTTTAACTTTCAGGATTTCGTAACGTCTAGTGTGGTGTACTTCGGCGTTTTGTCTGGCATACAATTCAACACTGTCTACTTCAATAACTTTAGAACCAGCTGTAAAAAGAAATATGATTTATGAATTAAACCTGTTGAGTGTCAAATTTCTATATCCATCAAATTAATAAAAACAAAAATTTTCTCACCAGTATCAGTTGAATCGCTATCACGATTTCGGTTCCTTTCGTATTCTCTTCTTAATCTATCTAACATTTCTCTTCTATAACTAATATAATCGTCATAATTATCGGAAGGTAGACTTCTTCCGTATGCGTGGAAAGTACTATGTGTATTACGAACTCTAGACATTTTGTCTCTGTAAAAAGAAAGGAAGAAAGAATTATTATATAGCTCTAACACTTCATCAAATCTCAGGTAACAATCTACTGCCCTTGTAGGGTCTACACGTGGGATTTGCCAATTATGTAGGCGTCATATCTGACCCCATTACAGGAAACTATCGATATGTTTATTGCGCCGTGTATTAAACACAGCGAGTGATATTACTTTCTAACTTAACATAGTTAAACACTGCCTCTTGCTTAAAATAATTCCGTACTTAGTCCCGTATCTTAATTATCACATGGTGTTTTATGATGAGAAGTACTTAATAAATCCTCTTCTGGAACCATTATTAGATAAATTACGAGACAATAAGAATCTAGCTAAAACCAGATGCGAGCTATAAATACATAAGTAGTAAGATTAAATTTTTTTAAAAAAATTAAAAGTTTTCAAATAAATTTTGCTGAAAAATCTTAAACATGCAATAGTTTAACCTTGAGTGATGTCGAAAGTATTAAACTATAGACTTACCCTTATATGAGAAAGTATATGAGGGACGGTTCTTCTTGCTGCTCTTATATAGTAGTGATAACCCAACCCAAACTCTGCTACGTGGGTAGCCAGCACGTATCGAAGAAAGGAACATCGTTATTGGTTAATGCTTACTTCCGCTCTTGCCAATATTTTCTAATAAAGTTTTAAGCAATCAGCTTTCTTTTTACTACTTGGCTTTACCGTATTGTTTCATTCCTATTAAATTAACAAAAACATATTTTTTAAATTTCTGTTATTAAATCTATTTTTAACTTCACGAATGAATTTAAATTCTTTCCTTTTAAAAGATTAAACGAATTAATTGTATTACGAATTTTTTGTTACGCATTAAATATGTCAAAATGTATTATAAATGTTATATTTATACGTATATTATATGTATATACTTGATAAATTTATGGTATTTTATCTCATATATGAAGAAAACTGTTTATATTTCATTAAATTTCATACAGATAAGGTCTATACATCGGTATCAACGAAACAAGCGGATTGAATTAATTAAATATGATAATAATAATCTGTTATATTTAATTTAAACCGTTAAAACGAGCTTAAATATTTATAATTTTTTCTTAATTCGTATAAGCCTACTTTATTTATCTTCAACCAATTCATTTAGAGCAAATAGATCTTAATTTTTTAATGATTTTAATGAATTTACTGAATTATAAAAATGCAATTATATTATATAATTTATTTATTATCTCGAGTAATTTTTAAATATTAAGTTTATTTTATTCTCACTTCACACAATGAGATTAAAATTGCAATTATTGTTATTTACATACTCAATTAAATCTCTATTGGTATATTAGAGGAGGAAAAATTATTATATTCTATTAAAATATATATATTTTTAGCTCATTTTCTAATGTAACAAGCAGGAAAATTTTTGTTATATTATAATACAGTCAAACCTCTTAACAACGGCCAGTGAGGGAACATAAAAACTGGTCGTTGTTTGCAGGTTATTTTGTATGCGTTTTTGAAAAATGGCCGTTATTTGGAAGTTCAATTTAGTTATAATTTAGTTTTATAAGCTGCGTTATATATATATTTTATGTTATTATTTAAATTGATTTTTATATTAAATAAAACACGTGCTTTTAAATTATTGTTAATATCAGAAATCTTATTGTAGATAAGACTATAAGCTCGATAACCTAGAAATTAACAGCGTATTTACGTTCTACATTGCAAGATTTTACTTAAAAATTTAAAAAATAAAAATAAAATAAAATTATTGAATTTTGTAATTGATTTGATATTATCTACAAAATACCTTAAAGTTGAAAAATCACTGTATCTGTTTTTCTATTGTAATTATAAGCACATAATATTTTAATTTTTAATAAAAACCGCTATATAATGGTAAAACCCAATTATTTTATCATTTCAAAACGGAAGCTACTTCCGTTAAATATCTCATTTACAATTTACACAATTAAATTTATGACTTGTAAATTAATAAAAATTTCGAAACATTTAAAAAAATACGCTTTTTATTTAAATTTATGTAATAATAATTAATGTAGATTGCAATTAATAATTAATATAATAATTAATTTAAACTTTTAATCAGTATCACGTGCTTACTGTACAAACAGTTAATTGGTCACATTACTGCATCTTATTACTCGATTGGTTACATTTAAAATTTAAAAACATGTTTATGTATACAATGTATTTTTTTAATATTAGCATATTTTATTATTATTATTATTATTTTTTTTTTAACCTAATTAAATTAATTTTCTCAGTAAATCTGTAATAGGATCGGCAATTTATTATTTTCTCTTAAATCAATTTGTTTCATTGTGTAATACTTAGTATTTGGCATTTTCTTAGAACAATATTAGATCGTTGACCGATTCTTCGGTATTTATTGCGAAAAATTACCCAAAATATACTGGAAAAAAAAAATTCCACGCTACTAGATCACTGGGAACAAAGTGTTGCATCATCTTAACCTACATACAATTATATAGATCTTACTGTACTGTACTGTATGTACTGTATAATAGTAAATTATGTAAATTTGTATAAGATTAGGCAAGATATAAATATAATTTTACAAGTAATAATACATGAAATTCTCTATACGTTATAATGAATTACACGATTCACTTATTGTATAATTGAAAAAAAAAAATAATGTAAACACTAATGTTGTTATAATAATTTTTTATGGTATCAAATAATCTGATTTACTGACAGATACGTTGTAAAATATAATATTTCTTATCTAAACAATATTTATTATGCTTTAACTCTTAACGAAGCTAAGTATGTAACAGAAAAAAAAGAAAGAATAATTTTAGAAACTCGTCTATTATGTTAATCAGCGTTAAAAATGGCATTTTGGCTCGCATGTTTAACATATTTAACAGCGTTATAAGACGAACAACCAGGATTGTTAAGATTTTAATGGACTTAAAACAATTATTTAAGAAACGAAAATAAACACAGAAAAAAATAAATAAATTGTAATTTTGTTAAATAATATAAAATGCAATACTTTAAATAATTAATTTATGTTTTAAATTATATTTTAGACCAGGGTTTTCAATCTATCGCTGTTGATCTTCGAGGGGGGTCAGAAGATTTATTTGGGAGAAATTATTGTTAGTTTATGATAAAAATATAACAATAATTCTATAAATTTTAGTAAAATAAAACACGTAATTTCGAATTCTGATGTATATTTAGTAAGTATTATTAATTAAAAAGTCGGCATATAAAATCTAATTTTGGAAAAGGGGTCGACATATAAAATAGATTGGGAATCCCTATGTAAGATTTAATAAACGTTTTTATCGAATAAATCCGTTAAAAACGTATTTAATAAACGTTGTTATAGTTTTTTTAATGTTATAATTAATAAAATAAAATCGATTTTATAATATTTTATCTTATTAAATGTCTATTTTTTTATAAATACACTTAAAAAACTCATAATTTATGCGCCTGAAGATATTTATTTCCATATATTCGATTTTTTTAAATTCTGTTAATTGATTTATGATGTCATATACTTGATATACATGGTCAATGTAACAACCGAAATTTGACCCGGATACGCTAAGCTTAACCAGAATGCAGCACGTTTCCTGAGTAGTATATCGAAATGTTTGTAATAATAAAGACCTTTAAAATATTCTTATTTCTCATGCAATAATAGAAACACTTAGTATCAACTTTATACAAAAATAATAAAAAGTTTTATATGCTTTATGTTTCAGTTTGTTAAATAACTTTCTATCTTTTCAACAGATAAATTTATTTAATTATATAACTGATGACAACATATTTAGAACCTTGAATTTTTTTTAAAATGCTCGATAATGTCTTACATTCACTTTATATTACATGAATAAATGATTTATTACACTTAAATTTTGACATTAAAGTATAGTAAAAGTTTAAATACGTTAATGTAGCCATAATAATTTATTTTTCACGACTTTTCCTGAGTAATTTACTGACTTTCCGACGTTAATATCCAATTTGTATATTTTCTAACGTTAACGAGTAAATACCCGAATTTATTGAAATTAAAATAATTAATGTAATCAAATTGGATTATTTTCTTTATAAAATAATAGTCAATAAACATGTTGTTTTTTTTGAATTATGATAATTAGAATTTTTTCTAGAGAAATCATTAATACTTAATAATATTCTTTATCATGCTATAAACAAATTAACCAGGTGGATAACCTGTGTAAATTCTCAATAAACGGATATTTATTTATGGAGAATAACTTGTTATAATTGCTGTAAATTATTTAAAATACTTTTCCCTTAAAGCATACCACGAAAATTCCTATTCCCTTCTTGTTGTTTCTGCAATTTAGGGATCATTTTTTATATTGGAAAATTAGATTATTGTTTAAAATAAATATAGTTTTACTCTTAAACGTTTATAAAACACAATTTTAAAATAAAACTACATAAAAATAATAAAATAAATAATTTATAAATCGAAAAAAAAAATTAATTAAGAAAATAAGTTTCTAGTTTTAGACATTTTTAATTAAATTTTGATATCCTGATCATTATTAATAAACTTATAATTTTAAAAAGTTTAATTATGTCTATTTTGTGAAGAAATTAGCTCAAAAACAGAAGATTTTCCTGATATTTGTTACAGAAAAATGATTTCTTTACATTAATGCTACGAAATTTTAATAATATTAACATTTATTTCAATATATTATAAACAAACGATTTAAAATAACATTAAATAAACGATAAATCTTGTAATAAAAAAGTCTATCAGGAATGAATTTATAAAAATAAAGAAATATTACCAATAAAATTTGACACCATTTTTTTTCTTGTAAAGTCTTGCAAGCCTTTCAAAGTCAAGGTTTAATATTTTAGAATAACTACTATTAAAAAAGTGTATTAAAATTCTTTTTAATTATTAATTTTACATCTCCAATATTCTATCTCCAAATATTTCTATTATTATATTAAATTATTGGATCCTATTAAAATACTGATTTCTAATAATTATGATATAAAATGCATTTTAAAATAAATATTGACCAGTCAGTCCATTTTCTTTGTTGTTAAATTTTATATTAAATAGTCTGTCTTAGTTTCCTTTTTCCTCTTTCCCGTGTATAGGTATATAGGCTATGTATATACAGAATGGTTATTATTAATTAAAAGTTTTACTGTTCAGAACTAGCTGTAACTAATAGCGGAATAGAGCCAAAATTTATACATTTATATACGGTTTAACGGACGAGGAAAAAGAATTTGACAAAGAAAATTCGCTTTCAAAACCTACCAATAGGGGAAATATGGCGCTCCACAACACGGCACACTCAAAAAGGAATAAAAATAAATAAATAAATAACTAAGACAAATCTGCAATAAAAGTTTAAATTTTTATTTTTAATCTTTTTGAAAATTGAAGAGGAAGCTTAAATAATCTGCTACAGGAAGAGGTTTCACGAATTCAAGCTACCGGTAGGTAATTCATTGACGTTGTGAAGGTTTCACAATTGTTTTGCTTTGTTTTGATATTGCAGAATGCAGTATTTCAGGGAAAGGTTCTGCGCTACTGCATTATAATGCTTTTTAAAAGAGCCAAGTTAGGGAACTTCCTGGATAGAAATTGGTTTTCGGGTGACTTCCTAGTATAGGCCGGACTTCATGTAAAGCGGATGCTGCATTACATCTATTAATGTAAAATAATTTAAGAATTAAAGTACAATTAGACATAATGAGACGCATATTTTTACAGTCAATTTAAAAAATACGCTTGCGATATTTTCTTTTAAAGCTCTCCGCTGCTGACAAAAGACGATTTTTCTCTATTCTCTCGATTGCTTTCTTTTTATTTCATCACGCAAATTTCAGGGGAATTCAGTTCCTTCTGAATTTTTGCAAAAACAAAAATAAAAATTTGAACTTTCATTTTAGATTTCTCTGTTTTATTTTTGTGTTCTTTTTAATGTACAGCATTTCCTGTTGTACAGCCTCCTTTTTTAATGTATTCTCTCTTATCGACGGATACCATCCCTTCTTCCTAGCCATCCCTTAAATAGTATATGTACACATTTTAATGCCATTCTACTTATTAGTTACGGCTACAGACAGTTCTGAATAGGAAAACTTTAATTATAACTACCCTGTACATTTAAACACCTCCCCCCCACATATATATATACATATATAAGACCGTTCCGAATAATTTTGGAGCCTCGGGCAAGTCTAAGAACAGCGCCATGTACAATACACGTATTTCTATAAACGTTATGAGGCCTTTTTAGTAACCCTTCCCGTTTGACGCCTGAAGCAGTTAGTTTTCATCTGTCGGCACGATCCCAGGGGCGGATGTAGAGGGGGAATGCACGGCACAGATACAGTACGTTTTTATATTCAACAGTTGACTCAACAGTGAATTTTCCGTTGAGTCCCTCTGTTGAATGATCTGACATCACATTTTGCAGAAAAAAGAAACGCTCTCGTTGAAAGGTCGCTTTTCAAGATGGCTGACTTAAGTAACGAGAAGGTGGAGTTTGTGGCTGTTTTGCTAAATAATTAAAGTAACTCGCTTAACCATTATTCGAATAAATCCTTTTATTCAAATGAACTCATATCTGTATCATTTTCTTGTTTACTGTGTCTTTCTTTAATAATTTTAATTACTTTCTTAAATATTTATATCATTAGAAAGACAGAGGGCCAAATATCGGTCGTAATCAATTTTGAACAAATGAAAAAAATCTCTGTGAGTTTTCCTCGAGTAAAGCTGAGTATCTTAAGTGGTAAAAAAAATTTTGTAAACCATATTGTTTTCTTTCTGAACCGCCCTCTAAAGATTTCTGGATCAGTTATTGCACGGCCTTATAGGCTATATTATAATTCAAATGAATGAAATGTGGAAAATCTGTAATTTGACGAAGCAAGTATAAAATTTTCTAGCTTTATATTTTCAATAATTTTTAAATAAATAATTTATAATTCGTTTTGAAGAATCCATCCTTTGAAGAACTAAGAATTCTTTTTTCTTCCAGACAGCGATAATGTTACACTTTAAATTGAAAATATTAAGACAGACGTTATCAATCAATAAAGAGTTTTTGAAGGTCGATGATAAAACACGATTCGATTACTCTAAATAGAATATTTACTTATATATTTCTACTTTCAAACCTGTCAACTAAGCGTAATATAATATTAATACTTTGTACAATGTTATTTTTTTATTACTACTAACAATTTGGATATTTTTTGAATATGTTCCAGAGTTTTAATCACGGTTAACTTTGAAGAAAACATGCTTCTGTTAAAGGGTTAAGTTTATACTGATTAAATTCCATCTTTATGATTCTTCTTGTAAGTAACTTTGAAATTTGATCTGTTTATAATACTTCAACAAAAATCGAACGTATAACATCTGTTTATAAATCTACTTACATCAATCGTTAAACAATTAACCACATAAAATAAATCTAAACATTATTATATATCTTATCATTATTCCTGTGATAAAATTAATTAATTTAGTTTCTAAATTATTTGATTATATATATATAGGCTTATATATATAAAATCTATAAACATAGAGTCATAGGTTAACATAAGGCTTCCCAACAGGGTATGTATAATCTGCTCATCGATCTCTTAAGAGTCGATAAGTAAATTATATATATTATAAAAGCATATATAATATTTTAATATTGTTTAATTATTTAGTGAATAAAGTCATTTAAAAATTGTTTAATATATTTGCACTATCACTTTTATAAGTTTCCAAATATTTTTATATTTGGAAACTTATAACCTATAACTTTTAACCTAACTTACTAAAAATAATGCATATATACGAGGTATTTATGTTGGTTGGATTAAAAAAAAAATAAGATGAAAGGGATCGATTCGTGAAAAGATTAGGAACCACTGGGTTAACATCTAAAATATTTGAAAATACATATGTTTAAGTATTGCCGACCGGGAAGGCGGAATCAGACTCAAGTCAAGATGAACGAGTGATAAGACTACTGCACATACGAGGTAGGTAGGGTTAGTGGTGTTGGACACAGTGCCATAACTAGGCAGGCGCAACAGGTGCACCCGCACAGGGCCCACTTGGAAGGGGAGCCCGAAATGCATGTATTTGTTTTATTATTTTCCCAAACCTAATTAACTAAGGGGCCTAATCGCAAATTCTTGCACAAAGCACAAGAATAGCTAATTACAGCACTGGTTGGACATACTGACACAAGCACCTCTACAATTGGAACCCGTTTATTTTGATATAAGATGGGAGCTTACAATTTCTTATGGTTGTTGTTTCACTTTAATTAATTTAACGAAGTTCTGGAAATGTCGACAGTCCCGAGACTGTGTCACTAGCTAGTCCGGAGGATGGAGGACGATGGACGGCGGCGGAGCGAAGACGGGAACGATGGAACTTCGGCGAGGACGATAGGAAAAAAACAGAAGGAAGAGTGTATGGGTCACTTCGGAACGTTGCGTGAAGGAAAATCCACGGTTTGTCCTTGAAATTTGGGGTATTTAATGAATTTTATCCCAAATTACATATTACGATTGGTCCCGATTGGTCTCCTTTGTTTCCAGGTGAAATAAGATCGGATCGGGTCACGAGAAAGGTCGCTCTTCGATATTCAATTCGGCACCAAGAGATGTTGATGGAACTACGAAACCTGCGCATGTATTTCGGACCGCGATGCCTGATTTAATTAACACTATCGTCTCTACACCAGCATCAGAATCAAAGTTATATATACTAATACTAATCCTATATACTAATCCTATGTGTCCTATATTAACACGTGTTAGAGTCGCACTCGGGACTCATTTCTTTTTCGACTTTAGAAATAAAAAATATATATTTTTCCTCAGTGAGTTTAACAAAAGGTTCGGTTTCGGTCTGGAACCTCACAGCGAGTAAATGTAATCTCTATAGTTTAAACAACTAAAATTGTCTTCAGACTCTAAAAATCAATTACTTGTACTGTACGAGCAATTAGTTATTATGACATCGTCACGATGCCGGGTTGCAATTTTTAATCGTATTGTTTTGATTTGTTTAATTTAAAATATATTCTCTTCATCTCAAATTAATACGCTAGTGTCTTGCTCCTGTACTGCACTTAGAATGAAAAGATGAGCGTGTATACGAACGGATCGATTCTTTATTTCATGATGAAGCAATCGATCAAAGTATGTTTTACATTATATATTATTCATATGCAACTGTGAAATCGAGAAGAATTGAACAACATAAGTGTCTAGTTTCGAGTGAATCATCCTGTTCATGAAAACTTTGGGACAAAAACACGTTAACTCAGTTTCTTTGTTGAACATTATTTAATTTTTACAAAAGTAAGGCAGATATGTTTTCAGACTAATGATTCGTAATTTTTGACAGACTGGTCTGTCAACCTCTAATATCATTCATCACCTGTGATCTGTCCTAAAACTCAGAGAAAATTTGCAACTTTAAGGTGATTTTACCAGAAATTTGAAAAAAAATGAGTCAATGTATTCTTGCTCGAGTGTTCATATAATAATTAACGTAATAATTCGCGTAAAATTCATATAACTTTGTATAACATATGAGGAAGAATTATAATATAATTATTCCTATTTCTTTGAGAAATTATTTTATTTCAAATGAAACAGATAGAAGATTGTACAATCCTCATAAATTTATTAGATTTTAATCAAAAGTAGGATTTAAATTAAATAACAGTTTATAAATCCACTAGTTTATAGATTTAACATGTCATAAAATGCAGATAAGAAATTCCTAACATATTTTTACATAAAATAAGCATTTCGTTAATTGTATACATGTTTTTCAATTTCAACAATCAAATATTGAATTTTGCAATGGTTATAATGATATAAACACAAATTTTCTTAAAATATTAAAAATAAAATAACAAAAATTCCAGATAAAATGTAGAATTCTAAAACCATGCACAAAATAACAATTGAATGGTAAAGCAAAATTCTAGAAGTGTGATGCTTAAATTTCACAGCCTTTAAGTCCTTGGTTCTTTTTTTTATATTATAGAAACTGAACACTCGTTCGGCACTTCAATAGGCAAGGCACAGAACCATTTATTTACCTAACAATAGTTCAAGTTGCAGCATTCCATCTTTTTTGTGTCAATGTTCATTTGTGGCAGCTGCTCCTCATCAGTTGTCACTTAAATTAAGCGCTGCAAATAATTTAAACAATGTTTGTATTCTAATAATACTATTTTAAAAACTGTTGAATTTACGTCTTTAATTTTCTCATGTTTAATCGACTAATTCTTCTAATTTCAGCTCCAAAATATTGAGTTTTCTACTGAAGTGAGAACTAATACGCAATATAAAAATGTGTAAAAAAATATGACGTGATTCAGAGGAAGGAAAAAAATTTCATGTACATAAATTTATTAAGATGAAACATTGATGTTTAGAAAATAAATCATTAAGGCCACAAACCGGATGTGAAGCCGTAATGGGCCGTATCCGGCCCGCGAGCCGCTAGTTTACGACCCCTGGTCTAGAATCTCTCCACATTAAACAACCCCCTATTAATGTCAAACCTAAAACGATTAGAAGCAGTTATTAAAGCCAAAAGCGGGCTTACAAAATATTTTTAAAATAATTTGTTTATAAATAACTGAAGCATTTTTTTTTCTATTTACTTACTTTTGCCTAATTTTTCATTAAAGTTTGAAGATCAAACATTTTCTTTCTTTGAAATTTTATTGGGCTGCAATTTGAAAAAAAAAATGTTCAATAAAATTCCAAAGAAAGAAAAAGACCTATAAATTTCCAGTGTCGTCTGCCTGTCTGTCTGTCTGTATTTCCTTAATCTCGAGAGGAGTGTTAGATTAATGAAATTGAAGACCAGAGATGGAAAGCTCACGGGTAGGAGGCTCCGATTAATGTATACGAACTTTTGATACACGCCTTAAGTCATGTTATTTCAATTCAAAAATGTTTCTCTGTAAGGACTCTGTTGCTAACAAGAAAAGTACGATGTACGGAAATCTTCCACATAAACTAATAGCATCTAATTGTAGAATTGTTTATAAAATATGATATACAAATGCAACGGAAACATTGCCTTATTTTTCCCCCAGTTCTATTAGGAATGTGACTCAAATGCCTAGAGGATACTTCGGCACCGATCTGAACTATTTAGTAGGTTATATCACATGATAAATATACATCATAGACTTACAAAATAGTAGCTACGTTCGCTCATTCTATCAACCGGATTTTTCTAACATCGGAAGTTGTAAATTCCCACGTTGCTAAATATTGTGAATGAATAATTACGAAATACATCATAAATTATGCAATTTAATTTTCTAGTTAGAACTACGATGTCCGAGTGAATGTCCTCATTCATAAAAAAAATTCCAAAATGAAAATACCTAATTACTCCATCGTTTAATTAAGTTTTGTAAGCTTTTCGTGGAATTTGATATAAAAGATTTCTTTTTATTATGTAAATTTTTCTTACATTAGGGGCCGTCCATTAATTATATGTACAGTTTATGACTCACTTTTGACTCTCTCTCTCCCTGTTGTATACAATGATGTACAGTACTTTTGGCTATTCTTCCCTTTCTTAAACTGCATACGTAATTAAAGGACTCGCAGCATTTATGCTCATTATAGAAATTTACATTCTAAGACTATCGTGAACCTCATTGAAAGAAAAAGTTTATAAATTATAAAATTTTAATGTTTATAAAATTGAAATTAAACCGCAATTAAAAAAAAATAAATTATATATGCTTATAAAATTAATTATATAATTACTTTTTACATTAGGAGTCCTCCATTAATTAAGTGTTCAGTTTATCAGGTGTGGGGAGACGCTTTTCATCAAAGTACATCATTTTACAGAATGAGGAGTGGGAGAGAAGGTCGAGGTATCGTCTCCATTGGCTTTTTTAATGATATTAATGTCATACAAATTTGTTTTTATAAGCCTATTACAAGTTATGTAGATAAACTGTACGTTAAAAATGTTCTGTAAATACTTTTTATCATTTCTAAAATGTCGGGAGATCCATGAATATTGCAAAAGGGAAGGGTTTACCAAAAGTTTTGAATTGATGGAATAAGGAAATGAAACATATGGGCGAGATGGAAAGGAGCAGTGCTTCCGGGGGGACTTTCTATACAGACTGACCCCTAGTTAAGTGTTAGATCCCTATTTAGGTGTTAGATACGTGAAGAAAACCTGGAAAACATCTAGCCAGCCCGTTGGTCAGACACTACCAGTGTACGGTGGTTTTATCCATTTGACCACTGATAAACTCATTTTGCCAAAAGTATAGACTATCATTCGATACAAAGAGGGAAAAGGTCAAAAGTGACTCATAAACTGTACACGTAAATAGACGGTCTCCTTATTAAAATTGTTATTAAAAATGCGGTTTAATTTCAATTTTATAAACATTAAAATTTTATAATTTACAATAACACATTAACACAACAAAAGTATTTAAGACAAGACGGAGATGTGAATACAGTATGTCATAAAGGCATGCAGAAGTAAAATTACAATGTTTCTAACTGAATTGGATATATTGCTAATATCACAACTTTCCTCTGTTATAACCAGCCATGCTCTCCCTTATGACAAAAACAAAGATAAAAACTAGGCAAATGGTAGATAGTTTTAAACTATTAACTTTTTTCGATCTGTCATTCATCTGTATCTCAATATACTTATTTGTAGATATAGGGGAGATCGAGGCAAGATCGGCATGTTAAACTTTACTTAAATTTTGTGTAATAAATACTGCTGTAAACTGAAAAAAAAAGCTTTGCACATTGTCTATTGGAATGTTACCTTACTATAGAACTGGTTAAAATCAGTTTGGAAATAAAAATAATTAAAATAATTACAACTTTACAAGAAGAGAGAAATTGACGAAGTTGCCCCGGGTATAGGGGCAAGATCGGCAACTTCTCTCTTTTTGTAAAGTTGTAATTATTTTAATTATTTTTATTAAAGTTGCCCCTGGTATAGGGGCAACAGTAATGGGGCAAGATAGGCACGTATATAAAAT
>NW_019384486.1:110195-111896 GCF_000671375.1 Centruroides sculpturatus
TTACACAGCATTATTAATATGATTTTGGAGGTTACAGAACTTTAAAATTACTTTAAAAAATGGAAAATAATTATATCATTTGATTTCAAGATATTTTGTATACCTTAAAAATAATTAATTCTATCCCGGGATTTCCCGGGATCCCGGGAAACAGTTCACTTTTATCCCGGGATCCCGGGACAAGCAAAAGACCGGGAAATGAGAAACAATAGTTGGCATTTTCGCAAATCTCATCGTGAGATGTCTTCATTGCGTACGATTATATTCCGCTAACGGTTCGACTATTAAAATCTTTGAGTTCAGGCGGATAACTCTTGACTTAGGTTTATGCTACCGTTTTCTGTGCCCATTTACTTTAGAGGGAGTAAGCAAATCAATCTTCGGTGCTAGCTTCCTGAAACATTATGGTGTTTTGGTAGACTTCAATAACAGCTACTTATGTGACCCGCTTACTAATCTTTTAATCGATCAGACTTTCAAATTGTCTCCAAATAATTCCTATATTCTACAGTCAAAGTAAAATAATCACGTTTAAGCTTATATAAACTAAATTTCATTCGTATATAATTGTGACAATGCCGAAGGGCCTACCTATACTTCGGCACCACTCGACCGAAGGGTCGACATCGCGTCGGCGAAGATCGCAATGACAAGTTTCGTCAGGACTGACACTACTGTGTCTTTACGGACAGACACAGAAACCGTTATGTTCTCGCGCGAACGATTGCGTGTGTGAGCGAAAGGATTCGGGATGGAGGGAGAGACAGCGCACCGGAAGTACTTACTCAGAGACGATTTAACGTAACAACTGTTTAATAGGTAATTATAGGCCATACAATATATCGAGAAAGAGAGTTTACAGTAGTTGCGCGTGGCGATAAATACTTTTTTTGATATCTTGATTGAGATTCTCGACTTGGGATTGAGATTACGATCTTGAGGATGAGGATTTAGATCGTTAGATTGGTGTAGATCAAGAAAGTTCCTTTAGGCACAGTGGAAAATAACGGAAAAAATCCGACAGAGTACTGATTGAGCACAGAAATTGTCACTACACAGGGAAAATTTCGATGACTTTAATCCAAGAGTGAAGGGCGACGACTGCGTCACTTTGTTGTTCTGTTCTAATATTGTACTGTTGAAATCGAGATATTAGGTCGAAAGGTGATGAGAAAGCGTTGTTGTCAGGCCTGAGAACTTAACAGATGTTTAGCTCCCAGGTGTAAAAGATGACAGTTATTTAACGAAAGTATAGCTACGATGTGATATTATGATGTAATGATATAAATATACTGAAAGTCTGGATTCGGATCCTCACATAATATTTAACAACTAGCAGACCCCTCCACGCATTGTTGTGGCTCAAAATGTATCTATTATAAATGTATAACACTTCCCCCGTGGGGGGGGAATTTTTTGAAAAATTTCTTCTTAGTGTACATTCTCTTGACGTACTCTATTAAAACGCAATCAAACACGCAAAAACCCTCATCTAAAATAATATAATAGAAGCCAAGTTCTTCAAGGTAAGCCTTAATTCTGTTCCTCTCCCCCGCGGGGGAATATCGAAAAATCCCTTCTTAGTGTACATTCTGTTGACGTACCCTATTAAAACGCAATCAAAAACGCAAAAACCCGCATCTAAAATAGTATAATAGAAGCCAAGTTTTTCACAGTAAGCCTTAATCCTGTCTCTCTCCC
>NW_019384486.1:112789-115116 GCF_000671375.1 Centruroides sculpturatus
ATAACTACATTAATCTACGCTATATTTATGTAAATATTAATTTTAGTTTAGTTTCGTTTCTTCTTTCTACCCTTAGTTCTACTGTTCTATTTTCTTCTAGAACTTTCTTATCTATTCCCAGTGCCTTGGGTGGGATGAGCAGTTCCTAGAAATTTGAGGAGCAAAGGTGTAAAGAGGAGCCGGAGAAAAAAAGAAATGATGTAGCAGGTCATTTTTAAACCGGACTGCAGAGTGTATGGACGAGGTGAGAATACTGGGAGTCGTATTTTCAATGACCGGATAGTTCAGAAATAAGTTCAGAGAAAAGTTCTTGTTGTAAGGTCGTATTGACGACTGTGGAAAGAAAAATCCTAATTATTGTAGAAGAGAAGTGGCCAGTTATAAGAGAAGGACATGTGTTATCCCACCCAATAGTACGAATAAAGAAACAAGCCGAAAAAATGGACAAAACCCCAGATATCCCTATTTCTATCTTATCTACCATTTTTTCTGTCTTCTTGATTCTATCCCTTTTTCTGCTATAGTGTTAAGTTAGTGTTTAAGGTTCCGGGTTATATTGTCGCGATCGGAATCTGTATTGTACACGTGCTTTGGATACAGCGAACTATTATTATCGCTGTAATTTCTCATGCTACTGTTTGTACCATGAAGTTGGAATCCCCCGAAATAGAATTTGTATGAAGACGCGAAATAGCTTAATTGGAAAATTATATCAACTTTTGTTACTTTATCCTGTCTTCCTTTGCGGTGAATTCTAATTTAGCACACTTTTACACTATAAACAAAAACACGCGCAGTGCAAGTCAAAACACGTCGCGTTATTAACGCAAAGCGTCAACTATCGGTCCAAGGTCATACGCACCGGCGCCGACTAAGTACGAAAGTTGAGATCCGTATCCGTATCCGTGGATATACATTTTTAACGATCCGGCACATCACTAATACATACATACAAACATTACCTCTTTATAATATTAGTATAGATTGAAACGATATAAATTCATTTTAACTAAAATTCCATTTACCAAATAAAAGATTCTATTCGTTTCCAGATACAATTTTATTTAGAGATTAAATCAAACAAATACACTACATTTTTTGTTTACTATTCGTTTATTTATGAAGACAGCAATAGGAGTTTAGTAATATTCTGGATTACTTTAAAAGCTTGCTACGTATATGTACAGTATTTCACATATCTTCCATTGGTAAAAGACATGTTCTGTGCTCAAGTGAAAATATTCCTTATTTAGAAATGCGTTTACAAATTCTAAATAATTAAGAACTAGTAAGTGCACTGAGTTAATTTTCTTTTATTTGATACGCGGCAGTTAGTATAATAAGGTGTATATGGTAGGCAAATTTTCGATTAATTTATAGGAGTCAGCTGTTAAGGATAGAGGCAGATAAATGACGATCAACATCATTCATTCGTGATAAGATTTGCAGATGCATATCGGAATGGGGTAATTCCCATAGCTTTAGACTACATCTTATTGAGAGTCAATCTGGTTGTTGTTCTTAATATCCAATTATAATATTTAAATATGCATATTCGCACTTAATAAAAATTTACTGTTAGCGGCATTACAATGTATTTTTTAAAAACTTACCTCTATCCTCAAAATTAAGCCTTTTTGCCTTGCATAACAGATGGCGCCACACAATTTAACTTTCATCCAAGGTCTGTATAAGAAGGTCAGGACACGTGTGACCTACTTATTGAGCCGCCATTTTGGGGTATTTTGCGTCGCATGTTTTAAGTAAACTTGTACGAGCAGTCTGTTTTATACGACATTAATTAAACAAAAATTGCATAAATCCAGTGATTTTCAGTCGAAAATATAATAATAATTTCGGATGATTACGCAACCCCAATTATATGTAACTTTTCGATCAAATAGTTTAAAAGAAACAATCATCTATATCATTTTCTGTCGCGATTGAAACTAATTAAATAGGTGCTAAAACTGATGCAATTACGTATATAGACACTTCGTAAAGTGATGCAATAACATCAAAAAAATTTAAAGTATAATAAAGAATATAATAATATAACAAATTTATAATTATTTTTTAAAAGCACGATTGGCTGTAAAATTAAGATAAAATTCAATAGTATTATTAATAAATGTTGTCAATGTAATACTCATTTTATAATAAGTAATAGATGTGTAGATATATTTTTAATTTATAAATAGCTTTCAAAAAATTCCAAAAATAAAATTTAAAATTAAATTATTTGACAATAAACTATATATATATAAATTACGTGCCTATATATATAGAGGTACGTAAACAAAGTATTCATAGAACTAGTACATTTT
>NW_019384486.1:116964-124673 GCF_000671375.1 Centruroides sculpturatus
AAAGAATTCCAGTCGGCAAATTTAAATTTTCGCCAGTGCTGTGGCGCTTCAATCTTTGGCTATGTCTTGGGCTACTCAAATATTTTACGTTTTTGATACTAAATTAACATCTCAAGTATAATTTTTTATTATTTTTATATTTTTCAATATATTTATTTTGTTTATACAAAATAAAAAAATAATTTTTAACGATACAATAGTCTTTGTTAGGCTTAACATCGACGAAAATTCAACGCGAAGCGACACGCAACGGAGAAAAATTTCGATATCAGATACCTTAAACTATTTTTTCGTACGTAAATCAGTTTTCCGGACAACCCCAGTCCCCAATTGATTCGGAAAATCGATGCTATACTGTATATAGATATGCTTCAAATGCTACCACTCATATGCGACACATATTGATCAACGCGAGTATGGTCATGTGCGGACAGCGTACGACTGTATCTCATAAACTCATAAGTTATATAAGGCTGCGGTGAAATGAGGTAAGGTGAAATTGGAGTTTATGTCCGAAGAGCCACAAACGTCTATGCAAAGAGCCGCATGCGGCTCTTTGCATAGACGTTTGTGATAGATCTTTGCTCGCGAGCCGCTAATTCCGACCCCTGGACTAGTATAATGTTATTTGTTTAATTATTGTACGATATAACGAATAAAATAGCTAATTATTCTTAATATGATATTTTACTATATCGCCCAGAAAATTGTTTTCCGCCCCCCAAAATATAAAGTGTTGCAAATCGCCCCCTCAACATGAAAAAAACGCCCACATGGAAGCGATATCGCCTCCGTTGAAAAACACTGATCCGTTGAGAAAACTTCAACGGGGGGATATCGCCCCGTTGAGAAAACTTCGATCACGCGCGGGGCCATCACAACCTGTCTAACACGAATCACTTTAAAAAATTTAATATAGATCAGTATTAATTTTAGACGTTGACCATCCTATCTCCCGGGTGGTCAACGACTACTTTTGGTCGAATTACTTCGATCCCTTCCACAACACTCCTTTCTTCCTATCGGACCAAACGGAATGGTGGCATTCGAATAGAAAAATTACATAATATGAGGTTATTGGCCAACAAAATGTGTATTATGTAGTTTTCGAGGGTGCCGAGTTCGAATATTTGGTCCGTTTTTCGAGAAACTTGATTGGGTGGCTGGCAGATTAACATTTGACATTCGGCTGTGAATTGCACAATTTTTTTAAGGTTAACATAACATAAGGAATTAAGGGTAACATAAGGAAAAAATATATCATAAAAAATTTAAAATATATTTTTAATTGGTGTCTACTTGACCAATGAAATTATGCCATTTCGTACCATCTGAGTATCGCAAAAAAACGTACAATGGTAGGCTTAAAAAAAACAAACTCTTTAGGATCTATGTAGTTTACGTTTTAACGTTTGCTATATCACAGTATTTGATTTATATAACTAGGAAGTTTATCTAGGAAAGAGATTATCATACCAACTAAACAATTTAATACATTTTCAAAATTCTTTCCTCTACACAATTTAAAGAATTTCTAAAATGCGTTGCATTAGGAACTTGGTATTTGAAACACTTACATAAGATAATATTTGTAATTATATAAATCAAATACCATAATATAATAAATAAATTAAAAGTTCGAAATAATCTAAAAATCTCAATGTTTGTTGTTATTTTTTGCCCGAGTAACGCCGGGCTCAACTGCTAATATGTAATCAATAAATAATTTCAAATAAATGATTACAGTATTCTATTTAAAGATTTTCAAGAATTTCTGAACTTCTGAATTCTAATGCAAGAAGATGGAGATGACAATTCAAGTAGAATCGTTTGATCTTTCAAATACGGGTATCTGTCTGAGATGTTTTTTAAGAGATTATTTTTCCACTTCCTTAATATGGGGTGTAGATCCTCTCGATCCTTGCCTTTGTAAGGATTGTAAATCTTATGGTAGTTTTCACACATTTCTAACGAGGATATATTTTACGTCTATCGAATTATTTTTATGGTCGGTGTTTTTTATATTAACTTCAATGATGATCTCCGGTATTAAAGATTATGTTCCGTGCGAGGGAGTTTTTTCATTATTCGGTGAAGATGTCATTTTTCTGAAATTCGCATGGGCTACTTTCGCATTTATTATTTCATTTACTTTCAGTTGGATGAAAAGATCTAAGATGAATCCAGTCTTAAAATTAAGAAAACTGACTCATTCGGAAAAAGTTAACCTTTCCGTAAAATTTCGTAAAATCTGGCTCTGGTTCTTATTATGTATATTTAGCATCTCAATTTTGTTTCAAGTTGTAAATATATTGGTCTTTTATAGTAGTTACGAAACAAACTCACGGTATCCATATCAAGGATTATTCTGTACAATTTCGTCTGGTGTATTTATAATGTACACTGCTGGAATAGGCTTGCATTTCGGTTTAATTTTGATATTTCTTCATTCGATTTTGACAGGAGAGTTTGTCAGATTAAGGAAAAAGTTATTTCTTCTTCGTCCTAACGATTCGCGTGTCGAATTTAAATTAGAAATGTTGATGACTCAACACGCAGATCTTTGGACAATCAAGGAAGCCGCTAACTCCGTTTTAAATGTTCCGATGACGATTACTTACTTTGCTCTCTTGCTTGAAACGAGTCTTTGCTACTACTCATTACTGTTTGTAGAAATGGATATGCTTATGAAATACCTTGCATTTTTAATATCTGTAGCTCTAAGCATTCTTTGCGTTATCGTTGCTTTTATTTTTTCTTCTGGTGTTTCAATGGTAAGTCCTATTAAATACCTTTAAACTTTGGTAATGTTATGATAAAAGTAAAATATTTCTTTGCGTGTAGACGGAAAATACGTTTCAAGATATTAGAAAGTTTGCAGGATGTAAATTGAAACTTGAAAAAAAGTTGAAGGTAAGTTTAATTTTGCTTTGAAATAAACCGGAATTGTTAAATATTAATGATATGTGAAATTTCCGATCTGCAAAAGATTTTAAACTTTATGAAACGATTTGGAAAGATTGCTTTAAGATTGTCAATGTGTGGATTTATAGACATCACCAAAAAATTTCCTATCAAGGTAATTACAGCTAAAATGTTTATTTATAATTATTTAGTAATTAAAAATATTTAAAAAATTTCAGATGGCCAGCGCATTGCATTCTACATTTGATGGACTTTTAAATCTCAGAAGTGTTGAAGAGAAGACTAACAAATGTATTCAACATTTCATTGTAAACAGCACGATCAATCCACAAGCAATATCTTACTAAAACATGGACAATTTCTAACTTCTGAACTGTTTGACCGATTTACATCAAATGTTTTTGTAGTTACTCCTTCGGATCTTGGAGCCCACCAGTGGCCAAGCGGTCATTGTTCCCTGAACACTGGAAGTTCGGTCGTGGGTCGCGCTTCTCGGGCTGGCCACGTGGAGTTTTCCGGGTTTTCTCCACGTCTGTAACGCCTAAATAGGGGTCAGTTTCCCTTAAAAAGACCTCCCGGAAGGCATCCCCCTAGGCAGATCGACCAAGTGTTGCGTTGTCATAACTCAAACAACCTTCGGATTTTGCAGAAGATGTAGGCTGTCATACAATCTGAACACCTTACAAACTTTTTCTGATTTCTTTCTCTTGACACTGCAGTAAACAGCAATGGTATGCTAGTAGTGTAGTTAAAACTTTCAATATCGTTTTCATTTTAATCTTTTTGTTGTGGTTATTTTTCGGTCAAACAGCGCTGGACTTATTGCTGGTAATTTGTAAGTTAAAATTACTGAAGAAACATAGAGAATTATAATTATTAACAGTAATTTAATTGTTACACAAACCCAGTTTATTCTTAATTGTTAATGCTGCTGCTCTTAATTATGCAATTATAAATAATTACTGTTGCGTAATAATTAGTTAATACTCAATGATAAATTTGTCTAAAACTGTTCACAGGATCTTAGATAGTAACTATTAAAAGGTCCACCAATGGCCAAGCGGTTCCGTTTCCTGAACACTGGGAGTTCGGTCGTGGGTTCGCACTTGCCAACACGAGCTGATCACATGGATTTTCTGGGTTTTCTCCATATCTGTAACGCCTGAATAGGGGCCAATTACCCGTAAAAGACCTCACGGAAGGCATCCCCTCCAGCCCAAGTGTTGCGTTGCCATGACTTAATAAACAAACAAACAACCTCCCGGAAGGTATTACTTTCCGCTTTCCGCGTTTGGCCAAGAGGCAAAAACGGATCGTACGATCATAGCATTGGAGAGAAAAGCGCTTGAAGCTAAAAGCTTCCACATATAGAACGAATAGGAATAGTAACTATGAAAAGTTGCATCAATATCTATATTTTTATGTTAGTTCTTATTACTTTTCGCCCGAGCAGCATCAGGAAAACCAGCAATTATTTTAGTAAGAATACTTTTGATCATAACATTAAGATTTATTTGCAATGTTCAATATTGACTCAGGATATATTTTTCTTCAATTTTTAATTGTGAAGTATAAGACTATTTACAGAAATATATAATATTTTCGAGCCTATCATTAAATTCTTTCACACAACCACAGAAGTTACAGTTATATTGACGTGAAGATAAAACTTCGGTTAATGTTAGGGGCCATCCATAAATTACGTAAGGTATTTTGGGATGGGTGGGGGTCAAGGATTTCTTACGATTTCTTACTCAGGGGTAGGAAGGGGTAATAGATCTCGTCTTACGTAATATTCTTCTTATTAATTTCTGATCTCGTTGAGTGGTGGCGTTTTGAATTTCGCTTTAATTTAGCGGTTTCTATTAAGAACGCTCGTTGTCTCGTATGACGTGATAGAGTAATAACGCTAGCAGATTCACGCTCTACACATTTTTGTCATGGGAGAAAGGCCGTGTGGTGGTTTCTCTCTTTTGTTTTTTATTAGAATAAGTGCACCACTCCTATGGGCGTGTAACACTAAGAATACATAAACCAAAGTACACGATACAAAGTAAACATAAATTAGTATTCGGCTTTTAGTGAAAACTAAAATGTAAAACTAGAAATTATAAATTATAAATAGTCTTTTCTTTCATATTTTTTGAACATAATTGTAAAAAGGCATCAAACAATGGTTTCTGAACGAGCTTATCGATTGGACATGGCCACCTGAAACCAAGCGTAAATATTTCTCATTTCAGAATAAGTCTATCTTGATCGTAAATTGGACAATGATAGATCATATGGTCGACAGTGTCTAGATTTTCTGTAAAGCAAAAGCAAGAAGCAGTTTCTGCCATCGCCTGGTAGCTTCTATAATTACCATGCTCAGTAAATAGTTGAGCAGTAGCGAACGTTAAATCTCTAAGTAGTGATGAGAACCTACATTCAACACTAGGAAAATAGTCTTTTTATTCTATCAGTTTTACTGCTCAACTACTTTTACTGATTCCATTTTTGCATAGCGTTGTCATGAATATAATTTTTAAGACTGCTACGTGAGAGAGGAATGTGAGTGTAGTCCAAGTCAGTGTCCTTTGCAGCTGACTTAGCCTCAAAGTCAGATTTTTCATTTCCCAGTATGCTAGTATGGCCAGGAAAATATATAAAAGTTATCTTATTTACAAGATTTTTAATATGGTGCTGGATATATGCGATTTTATTGTTATTGCAATTGAGATTTAATAGAGCTTTCAGGACAGACTGAGAATCACTGTAAATGTTGGAAGAGTTTTTGTTTGGTAGTGAAGTAGTCCACTCGACAGCTTGGTAATCAGCATCTTCTTCAGCTTGATAGATGGAGGTATGTGGGCGGTATCTGTACCTTCTAACATATTTTTGGCAAAATATGTCAGTTTGGGGGGAAGCCCACAAACTGACAAGAAAGGAGCTTATGGACCCATCTGTGTAGATATTAATGTCTGCATGATTATCCACAGAGGAAGCAGATGACACCAAATAACCTTGTTTACAGGATAATGATCAGAGATAGTAGGGTAATTGCAATGTGGTAGCATACGAACAGCCGTAGATAGGAGTAGAGACCGTTGTTGAGCCTTGACGTTTGTAGTTCTGATGTAATAGTTTAGAATCTTTTCTACATTACATAGTGCAAAGGAAGCTGTGCTAGTATCAGAGAGGCTTTAGTAAAAACAGTTCTGCAGTACTTTGAAATTCTGATGGCAAACTGGCTTTGAAGAGAGAATAATTTACTTGCTACTGAATTTTTACTAATTACATGACCACAGCTAGATGCCGCGTAAAGTAACATTGGTACTATTGCCCCATTATATAGAGTTTTATAAGCTTTATGATTAGTCCCCAGGTGCACCTAGCACATTTTAGCAGCATGTAGTTTATTTTCTTGGCCTTAGCCAAGATGTAATAAATATGGCAACGGAATGTGGTTTCTCTCTATTCTCTCTTGTTTTATTTTGTATATGACGTTTGTGTTTATACATGCACTAGCTAGTCGATCTGGCAAAGATTTTTGCGTCTTTTGTGAAAATTAAAATTAATATAAAAATAAATATTATGACGTTGATTAATGATAATAATAATAATATTGTTAATAATTAAAAAATAAAGTTTTTAAAATAAATTGTTCATTCGAATTCATTAAATTTTAATATTTTGAAATTTGTTCACATAAAGTCTTTTATAAATAATAGTACATATTAATTAACTAATTAATAATTATATATTTTGGACCTACGGTTTTAGGGTTTCATAAAAAAATTATTTTTGGTTAAAATCTTTCTATAAAATTATGTCAAAATATTACGTAAGATAGGGAAGGGGAGGGGGGATCGAAGAAAATATTACGGTTTCTTACACAGGAGTGGATGGGGTATAGAATGGCCGAAATCGCCCTTACGTAATTTAAGGACGGCCCCTTACCTATGATTCCAAAATGGCCGCGCTTCTGACTGTTCGTGGTCCAGATGTACTCCTCCCAGAGGGGAGCAGCCGGCAGGCCGCCGAGTGCCAAATGTCACTAGTTATTGATTCACAGTAGTAATTGAAAAAAAAAAATAAACGTCTAATAAAAATGTAGATAATCTAACGGAAACGAAACAAAACTAACCGAAGCGCTGCCAGTTTGGAACCATAGGTAACATTAACCAAAACTTCTTTAAAGAGAAATAATAAAAGGTAAAAATTCACAATGTTAAAAATAATCAAACGTCAGCCTTTTATTGTATGATCTGACGTTTTTACCAGTGGCGTGCCGTCATTGGAAGCGGTGGATGCGCCGCTTTCCTTGTATTTTCTAAAAAATAAATACATATTAATTTTAATTATATGAAAATAATTGCACAATATTTTATTATAACCACATTATGTATCTTATTACAAATTTCTATACTACACGTGAAAAAAATAAGATTGCTATTGTATATTCGAGTATTAGACCCTGTACACACTAGGCGTTTTTCAACGCGCGTTAAACGCGCGTTTAAAAGCGTTTAACGCGCGTTTAAAAGAACCAAGAGTTCTATGTAGCCGTACACACTCAAAAGCCAAGCGCGCGTTAAACGCGCGTTTTGCGAGCGTTTATAGATTTTTGTTAAAACGCGCGTTTTGCGAGCGCTTTACGGACGCTTTGAGATATATGTGCTGCCATGTTACCGTACATGCGATCGCGCGTTTTGCGGGCGTCAGCCGAGCGCTTTGAGATATATGTGCTGAAATGGAGAACGATCATTTCGATACTGATCTATTTATTGATGAAATCTAAA
>NW_019384486.1:126744-128283 GCF_000671375.1 Centruroides sculpturatus
TTTTTTTCCGAGACTACAAATATTCGAGTACAAAGTAACTGGTTTCGACTTATTTCTACTTAAGAAGTAGTTAAATAATTAAGCGATTAGGGAATTGGGGACATAAATAAAACCCAGATGAAAGAGCCGAAATTTTACTTAAACAAAAGCTTAACCGAACCGATCTCTAGCCGAGTACAGTGGAGACTGATTTCTTCATATTATTAATGTAATAAAGACAGAAAATTTTCCAGTTCAATGAGAGTGACCGAAAAGTTGTAAATTTTGGAAATTTCTGAGGACACTTGGTTCTAAAACGAATTAGTTAGAAAACAAATTGCTATTAAGTTTAACATATTTAGATTTTTACAGCTATGGTGAGAAACGTTTAAAATCTACAACAGCCCTGTCGCGTCCTTTGAGATATACTAGTGATGCGACAAAAGAGACATTTGACATTAACCGGTATGGTCACCGTCGGGATTTAGCTGTCCGCGTGTATGCATGCTCTGCAACCGTCTTCGATTCCATCCATTAGCCACTCGTAAGCAAAGCCTAATTTGGCACAAGGCAGGCAAGGCACTTACCCGGGCCCGTAATTAATTGAAGCCCGTAATAGGTTTTAAACGTGCCATTGTTTTATTAATATTGCGAATTACTATATCATTAGCGCCATATTCAAGGGTTAATAATTACCTACTGCTCCCACATCTAATAACATCACTGAGAATTAGATAATGTTTGTATATGTGCATTAGATCTGTTCAGTGAAGTTGAGAATAAAGCAGTGTTTGTTGAGAAAAATATAATGTTTATTGCTGCATAATTTTATTGTAGCCCCAAAAATACAATGTGAGTAAGATATTCAAATGTAAAAATAAAAATACTTTAATTTTAAATATTACAGTTTTATTTATATTTGTAGTAATACAAAATTTGTAAAGGGGCCCGTAAATATTATTTTGTATAGGGCCTGGAAGGTCTAAATTAGGCCCTCCTCCTAGGGAGCTATTTGACTAAGTGCATTGTTTTAAGATTTAAAAAGTAAAGAATATTTTATCGAACCCACCATACCATTGGGTTTGATAAAAGAAGGAACTGTTGCAAATGCAGGTTGAAGTTAATTTGACTAAAAGCAGTAGTTGTTCTCCTTCAGGGAGAGAGGATGGTCAACGACTGTCACTTAATATTGGTCTACTATTAAATTTTCATTCGAAGAAACATAAACTTATTTATCGAAAAATAAATTTTAGAAATATTCATAAATTTCTATTCGAAATACAAAATTATTAGAATTTTAATCGGTCAGACTTTCAAATTGACTCAAAATCAGGGCTGTGGAGTCGGAGTCGGAGTCGTGGAGTTTTGGTGTTTTAGCTGGAGTCGGAGTTGGAGTCGGAGTCGTCAAAAAATCCGCCGACTCCGACTCCGACTTCTTTTTACTTCCCAACTTGTTATGTATATAAAACGGAAAAGTATTGGAATCAAGTCAAATTTGACCCTCCAACTTTTTTTTTTTTTTTTTTTTTTTTTACAAATCTAGATGTTTGGAGACCTCCC
>NW_019384486.1:129524-134139 GCF_000671375.1 Centruroides sculpturatus
ATAACTTGACCTTTGGAGACATCATTAATATAAATAATTTTTATGGCCGTTGAATAAGAAGTGTTTCTTTCACAAGAAATGTATAAAATTAGTGCTGTATTAGACTTACGGTACCTAATTTACATACTGTACAGATGATAATAAACTGAACTTACTAGCCTAAAATCTCCGTAGCGTGTTGCCAGGTGGCAGAAAGCATATATATAATTATAATAAAGTTACAATAAATTAAGTTAATATATAATTATATATACAGTACCTAATTTATATATAATTAATATATAATTATATGTACAGTACCTAATTAATATATAATTTATATATAATACTGTACGACGATAGCAAACTCAATTTAGCCGCCTAAACTCTCTGTAGCGTGGCGCTGGGCGGTGGAAAGTAGTTCGGCTGCTCGTCCACTATTGGTCCAGATTCGACCAATCTTGTCGCGACAGTAGTCGGCGACGACGTCTTACGAGTCACTTTATACGAATACTGCTATAATTTTTTCGCTACGTTATAGGAATTTCCGTTATAGGAACCCACGTTATAGGGGGGTCGACTGTATTTTACTCGTTATTAGCGTTCAAAATTTAAAAAAATGAAATAAAATAAAAGTAATTAAGACTAATTAAGACTATTATAAAACGGCAAAGTAAGCTTTTTTGCCGTTTTATAATAGTACAGTAAAATCCGTTAAGATGTTCTCGTCTAAGATGTTAGAATGTATATTGGGACATGATTTAGTTTAACCACTTTCACGCTTAATAACTAACTACACTAGACCCCCTTTATAAAACCGGTTCCTAGAATTACAATTCCTATAAAACTGCAAAAAAATTGCGACGGTATCCATAAAAAAAAGTAAAAAAACTCCTATAATTACATGAAACGTCATCGGGCAGCCGAACTATTTTCCGCCTTCAAGTGCCACGCTACGGAGAGTTTGCTATCGTCTGTACAGTATTATATATAAATTATATATAAATTAGGTACTGTACATATAATTATATATTAATTATATATAAATTAGGTACTGTATATATAATTATATATTAACTTAATTTATTGTAACTTTATTATAATTATATATATGCTTTCTGCCGCCTGGCAACACGCTACGGAGATTTTAGGCTAGTAAGTTCAGTTTATTATCATCTGTACAGTATGTAAATTAGGTACCGTAAGTCTAATACAGCACTAATTTTATACATTTCTTGTGAAAGAAACACTTCTTATTCAACGGCCATAAAAATTATTTATATTAATGATGTCTCCAAAGTTCAACGAAGTTTTCGCAGAAAAATAAGTTATTAGAAATCGGCCGCTGTTTGCTGAGCTGTTCCGCGACGAAAACAAGCTTGAACAATGGCGATGTCGAATGGTGCACACTCGGTAAGTAATCCTACAATTTTTTGTTTATAGCGTAGTTTATACGGATTATTTCCAAAAAAATATACGTATTTTGGAAATGTTGAGTCGGATTAGTCTAGAATCGATTAATTTTTACGGAAGAAAACCTTTCAATCAGCCGTAGTCCGTAAACTTCACACGTGTCGGGCTGTGGTTGGAAGGACTCGTAAGAAATCGAATTCCTAAAGAATGGAACGTATCTATGATCTTATAGTGGGGGTCGACTGTACTGTGTTAAATCATCTGACTCCGATTCTGACCACTCTGAGCACAGAAATTATTAGGCTTTAAACAGGGTGAATAAAATCATGCTCCCCACACAGTCTAGCATCCACACATATAGAAAAAAAACCTCAAATCTTTTGCATATGTCGAAATTTCAAGGTGTCCTGAGTCCAAAAATGTAAAAATTTGAGAGGGGTCATTTTTTTTGACTGAGCGCTACACTTTCAGAAAGTAAAGTAATAATTATCGAATACATATTTATATATTACTTAGAGGAGTTTTTTAGATTTGGAATAAAAAGTTTCTACGTTCTATTTTTATTATAACTCTATTAAATCTTTTATTCTGAGGTCACGTGATGACATCAGAATTTCCGGGTCTCTTTTGGTAAGAAGTCCGCCCTGGACGCCCGGAGTCGGAGTCGGAGTCGCTGTGGAGTCGTAGCAGGGCGACTCCACAGCCCTGCTCAAAATAATTCTTATATTCTAGTGTCAAAGTAAAATAATCAAATAGTTTATTATGACACAATTTCACTGAGACTAAATCAAACAAATACATTACACTTTTGTTTACCATTCGTTTGTTCATGTAGACAGCAATAGGGTTTTTAGTAATTTTTTGAATTACAGTAGAGCGTCGATTATCCGAAAGTCAATCATCCGAAACGTCAATTATCCCGAAAGAATTCCAGTCGGCAAATTTAAATTTTCGCCAGTGCTGTGGCGCTGCAATCTTTGGCTATGTCTTGGGCTACTCAAATATTTTACGTTTTTGATACTAAATTAACTTCTGAAGTATAATTTTTTATTGTTTTTATATTTTTCAATATATTTATTTTGTTTGTACAAAATAAAAAAATAATTTTTAACGATACAATAGTCTTCGTTAGGCTTAACATCGACGAAAATTCAACGCGAAGCGACACGCAACGGAGAAAAATTTCAACATGAGATAGGTTAATATATTTTTTCGTATATAATCGGTTATCCGAAATATCGATTCCCCCCCGAACAACCCGAGTCCCCAATTGATTCGGATAATCGACGCTCTACTGTAATTTAAAAGCATGCTATATCTAATAAACTATTTGAAATAATCACGTTTCAGTTTACATAACTAAATTACATTAGTATATAATATTTAATAATTGGAACGATATAAATTCATTTTATCTAAAATTCCATTTAAAAAATTAAAAATTCCATTAGTTTGCAGATACAGTTTCATTAAGAGAGTAAAACAAATATATAACACTTTTGTTTACCATTCGTTTATTTATGTAGACAGCAATAGGCTTTTAGTAAGTTTTTGAGTTAATTTAAAAGCCTGCTATATCTAATAAACTATTTGAAATAATCACGTTTCAGTTTACATAACTAAATTACATTCGCATATAATATTTAATTATTGGAACGATATAAATTCATTTTATCTAAAATTCCATTTAAAAAATTAAAAATTCCATTAGTTTGCAGATACAGTTTCATTAAGAGAGTAAAACAAATATATAACACTTTTGTTTACCATTCGTTTATTTATGTAGACAGCAATAGGCTTTTAGTAAGTTTTTGAGTTAATTTAAAAGCCTGCTATATCTAATAAACTATTTGAAATAATCACGTTTCAGTTTACATAACTAAATTACATTCGCATATAATATTTAATTATTGGAACGATATAAATTCATTTTATCTAAAATTCCATTTACCAAATTAAAAATTCCATTAGTTTGCAGATACAGTTTCATTAAGAGACTAAAACAAACATATAACACTTTTGTTTACCATTCGTTTATTTATGTAGACAGCAATAGGCTTTTAGTAATTTTTTGAGTTAATTTAAAAGCATGCTATATCTATTTCACGTATCTTCCATTGGTAAAGGACATGNTTGCAGATACAGTTTCATTAAGAGACTAAAACAAACATATAACACTTTTGTTTACCATTCGTTTATTTATGTAGACAGCAATAGGCTTTTAGTAATTTTTTGAGTTAATTTAAAAGCATGCTATATCTATTTCACGTATCTTCCATTGGTAAAGGACATGTTCTGTGCTTAAGTGAAGATATTACTTATTAAAGTGCGTTTACAAATTCTAAATAATTAAGAACAACTGGTATGTTCACTGAGTTAATTTTCTTTTATTTGATACGCGGCAGTTAGAACAATAAGGTGTATATGGTAGGCAAATCTTTAATTAATTTATAGGAGTCAGCTCTTAAGGGATAGAAACAGGTAAATGACGATCAACATCATTCGTCTGTGACAAGCTTTGCGATGCATTTCGGAATCAAGTCTATTTCCCCCTGGTTTTAGACTTGCATCTTATTGAGAACCAATTTTATTTACCTTTCTAATATTCAATTATAATATTTAAATATGCATGATCGAAGTTAATAAAAATTTACTGTTAGTGGTATTTACAATGTATTTTTTAAAAACTTCTACTCTCAAAATTAAGCTTTTTTTTGTCTTTTTACAATAATAATATAAAAGTTATTTTGAATGGCATCTCGTAACAGATGGCGCCACACACAATTTAACTTTCATCTAGAGTCATAGTGTGTTTTAAAACGTATTTATTTTATAATGGAGGTATTTATCGCAGTAAAATAATTCCTAGTGCGGAGTCCTTGACAGATTTTCTTTCCTGTTTCAACATTACCGGTTTGTCTGATAATTTCTGGATCCCTTCTAAATAAATTTAATAATCATTTTTGCTACTTTATTGCATTTCTTATAACTTAATATCCTCCTGTTATTAAGTAACTTGCAAATATTTTACTATAAAATAAATATTACAAATATTTATTTTACAGTGAAATACTAATATCCATTACAAAAGTTTTACAAATAGAAGTTAAAAATTTAATATATACTGTAAAACCTCACTAAGTCAAACTGCTTTAACTCGAACATGTCTACAAGTTTTACTATATGTAATCAATATGTAAATAATTATAAATTATATATATAA
>NW_019384486.1:134151-140250 GCF_000671375.1 Centruroides sculpturatus
TATTATTATATTATATAAGATACTGTGTATATCTATAAATCAAATACTATAATATAATATAGTTGAAGAAATAGAAGTAAGTAATAATCTAATAATCTTAATTTTTGCTGGCGTTACATTTTGCCCGAGCAACATCGGGCTCATCTGCGAATCTATATATAAATGAGAACGTTTGTTTGTTTGTTCGCTATACACTACTAGGTCGTTCGACCAATTTCTATGAAACTCGACATTTACAGTCATATTCTTCTACCATTAGTAAAAATACTACATTCAACCCCGAACTATCTATAGGTTTCTGTAAATCGATTTCTAGATACATTAGATTTGTTGATATACGCATAGCGCCATCTATTAGCAAATATTTAGTAATATAATAAAATAAATATCATTCTTATAAAAATTCAATTTATTGAAGAAATTTCGGGAAACTCCACGTGGCCAGCCCGTGCATTCGAGCGAAGCTAACAGGCTGGCCACATGGAGTTTGCCGGGATTTCTTCACGTAAATAGGGTCCAGCCTTTCAGAAAGGACTTCCTGTGATGCATCCCCAGAAGATCGCTCACTTATCACGTTGCCCTAACCAAATAAATTAAACTAATTCAAAAAACTTATTATTTATTGTGACATCGTCACAATACCAGGTTGCGACTTTTCGTCACAATGTTCTCAAATTTTTTAGCTGTGCCTCTGTACAGTACATCATACTTTTCTTGTTAGCAATAGAGTCCTGTATCTAATTTCGTTTGGGAGAAAATTGTGAATTATTGTAAGGTGACTTCCATTTTAGTTTGTATAGAGTTAATCTGGGCCTACTGTTCCTAATCTTTTTATGTCTGGTCTCGACTTTAATCTTTGTAAACTTTCTCGAGACTAAGAAACGACAGATAGACCGTTTTCGGACAATATAGGTCTACAATTTTTTCAAATTGCACTTCAATAAGTTTTCTATGAACACAATATTTACGAGAACTAATTCCTACATAGTTTATAGAATCTGTTGCCAAAATTTAAAAACTTTATTACCACATATAAGCAATTATTCTAGCATTTTTACAATATTTTTTTATTTAAACAAGTTTTATATGAACTCTTTCGGACGTTAAGGTTAGCAACTTCGATCACTTGAGGGAAACATCACAAATCGTCTAACAGGGATCATTTTTCAAATATTAATAGTAGACCAGTACTAATTAGTAGTCGTGGATTATCCTCTCCTTCAGAAGATCAAAGACTACTTTTGGTGAAATTACTAAGCCCCTTCTGCAATAGTCCCATTTTATCAGACCAGAGGTATGATAACATTCGAATAGGAAAATTACATAATACGAGGTCATGAGACCAATATATACCGGTAAACTCGCCACCCTTTTTGAGGTGTCGAGTTTAAACATTTGGTCCATATTTTGCGAAATTTGATTGGTTGGGAGATCACTTTTGGTATTCGGCTGTGAATGAAGTACAATAGTTTGTAAGTGTTAACATTAGAAAAAAAAATATGATATCTTAAATACTTTACGATATCATATTTTCAATTGGTGTCTACTGACCAATGAAATTGTGTCATTTCGTATTATTTAAGTATCGCAATAAACATGACAATGGTAGGCTGAAATAACCAAACTCTTTATATGGTTTTCGTTTTAATATTTCTTATATTATAGTACTTGATTTATATAACTAAAAAAATTATCTTACGCAAAGGTTTATCATAAAGTAATTAACATATATAAAAATTTTTATTCTTTAACTGTACACAATTTAAAGAACTTTTAAAATGCGTGATATTAGGAACTTGGTGTTTGAAACCCATACGTAAGATGATATTCATACTTATTTAAATCAAATACTATAATATAATAAATAAATTAAAAGTACGAAATAATCTAAAAATCTCAATGTTTGTTGTTATTTTTTGCCCGAGTAACGCCGGGCTCAACTGCTAATATGTAATCAATAAATAATTTCAAATAAATGATTACAGTATTCTATTTAAAGATTTTCAAGAATTTCTGAACTTCTGAATTCTAATGCAAGAAGATGGAGATGACAATTCAAGTAGAATCGTTTGATCTTTCAAATACGGGTATCTGTCTGAGATGTTTTTTAAGAGATTATTTTTCCACTTCCTTAATATGGGGTGTAGATCCTCTCGATCCTTGCCTTTGTGAGGATTGTAAATCTTATGGTAGTTTTCACACATTTCTAACGAGGATATATTTTCCGTCTATCGAATTATTTTTATGGTCGGTATTTTTTATATTAACTTCAATGATGATCTCCGGTATTAAAGATTATGTTCCGTGCGAGGGAGTTTTTTCATTATTCGGTCAAGATGTCATTTTTCTGAAATTCGCATGGGCTACTTTGGCATTTATTATTTCATTTACTTTCAGTTGGATAAAAAGATCTAAGATGAATCCAGTCTTAAAATTAAGAAAACTGACTCATTCGGAAAAAGTTAACCTTTCCGTAAAATTTCATAAAATCTGGCTCTCCTTCTTATTATTTCTATTTAGTAACTCAATTTCGTTTCAAGTTGTAAATATGTTAGTCTTTTATAGTAGTTACGAAAGGAACTCAATGTATCCATATCAAGGATTATTCTGTACAATTTCGTCTGGTGTATTTATAATGTACACTGCTGGAATAGGCTTGCATTTCTATTCAATTTTGATATTTCTTCATTCGATTTTGAGAGGAGAGTTTGTCAGATTAAGGAAAAAGCTATTTCTTCTTCGTCCTAACGATTCGCGTATCGAATTTAAATTAGAAATTCTGATGACTCAACACGCAGATCTTTGGACAATCAAGGAAACCGCTAACTCCGTTTTAAATGTTCCGATGACGATTACTTACTTTGCTCTCTTGCTTGAAACAAGTCTTTGCTACTACTCATTACTGTTTGTAGAAATGGATATGCTTATGAAATACCTTGCATTTTTAATATCTGTAGCTTTCAGCATTGTTTGCGTTATCGTTGCTTTTATTTTTTCTTCTGGTGCTGCAGTGGTAAGTTCTATTAAATAGCTTTAAAATTTGGTAATGTTATNTATTCTATTTAAAGATTTTCAAGAATTTCTGAACTTCTGAATTCTAATGCAAGAAGATGGAGATGACAATTCAAGTAGAATCGTTTGATCTTTCAAATACGGGTATCTGTCTGAGATGTTTTTTAAGAGATTATTTTTCCACTTCCTTAATATGGGGTGTAGATCCTCTCGATCCTTGCCTTTGTGAGGATTGTAAATCTTATGGTAGTTTTCACACATTTCTAACGAGGATATATTTTCCGTCTATCGAATTATTTTTATGGTCGGTATTTTTTATATTAACTTCAATGATGATCTCCGGTATTAAAGATTATGTTCCGTGCGAGGGAGTTTTTTCATTATTCGGTCATGATGTCATTTTTCTGAAATTCGCATGGGCTACTTTGGCATTTATTATTTCATTTACTTTCAGTTGGATAAAAAGATCTAAGATGAATCCAGTCTTAAAATTAAGAAAACTGACTCATTCGGAAAAAGTTAACCTTTCCGTAAAATTTCATAAAATCTGGCTCTCCTTCTTATTATTTCTATTTAGTAACTCAATTTCGTTTCAAGTTGTAAATATGTTAGTCTTTTATAGTAGTTACGAAAGGAACTCAATGTATCCATATCAAGGATTATTCTGTACAATTTCGTCTGGTGTATTTATAATGTACACTGCTGGAATAGGCTTGCATTTCTATTCAATTTTGATATTTCTTCATTCGATTTTGAGAGGAGAGTTTGTCAGATTAAGGAAAAAGCTATTTCTTCTTCGTCCTAACGATTCGCGTATCGAATTTAAATTAGAAATTCTGATGACTCAACACGCAGATCTTTGGACAATCAAGGAAACCGCTAACTCCGTTTTAAATGTTCCGATGACGATTACTTACTTTGCTCTCTTGCTTGAAACAAGTCTTTGCTACTACTCATTACTGTTTGTAGAAATGGATATGCTTATGAAATACCTTGCATTTTTAATATCTGTAGCTTTCAGCATTGTTTGCGTTATCGTTGCTTTTATTTTTTCTTCTGGTGCTGCAGTGGTAAGTTCTATTAAATAGCTTTAAAATTTGGTAATGTTATGATAAAAATAAAATATTTCTTTGCGTGTAGACGGAAAATACGTTTCAAGATATTAGAAAGTTTGCAGGATGTAAATTTAAACTTGAAAAAAAGTTGAAGGTAAGTTTAATTTTGCTTTGAAATAAACCGGAATTGTTAAATATTAATGATCTGTGAAATTTCCGATCTGCAAAAGATTTTAAACTTTATGAAACGATTTGGAAAGATTGCTTTAAGATTGTCAATTTGTGGATTTATAGACATCACCAAAAAATTTCCTATCAAGGTAATTACAGTTAAAATATTTATTTACAATTACAAGTATTTAGTGATTAAAATTATTTTAACAATTTCAGATGGCCAGCGCATTGCATTCTACATTTGATGGAGTTTTGAAATTCAGAAGTGTTGAAGAGAAGACTAACAAATGTGTTCAACATTTCACTGTTAACAGCACGATCAATCCACAAGCAATATCCTACTAAAACAATCTCTGACTTCTAAACCCTTTGCCCGATTTACATCAAATGTTTTTGTAGTTACTCCTTCAGACCTTGCAAGAGATGTAGGCTATCATATAAACTTTTCCTGATTTCTTCCTCTTGACATTTTGCAATAAACATAGCATTTTTTATTTTCTTTTGTAATTACAATTTACTTTTTTTTTCGCTGAGGAACGATCGTATTTAATTAAATTGTTTAAAAATTCCAATTTAATTCATAAACGTTGCTTTACATACATGTATATGACATGTGGCAAGTCAATTGTTTGTTTAATTAATGATGTTATAGAAGAAACGGTTTTACACTTGAAACACGGTTTCACATTTTTTGTAAAAATTAATTCCATATTTTTAATTGAATTAAAGAAAATTTTCTGATGGCTGTGATAATCCATCAAATAATAAATCCTAAATAAATGGCATTATTGTAAAATTATGCTCATTTTTACTAGTGTTGCAACGAATAGTATATTCGGCCTCGGGCCGAATACCGAATATTCGGCCAGGAGCGTAGCCGAATAGCCGAATATTCGGCCAAACTATTCGGCTTGATTATCGCATGTACGAAAATTGGTGCGCAAACCGCATTATCGCAAGGACCCTGCTTTCTATTGGCCCACTGTCACTATGCTTCACCAATCGCATTAATTCTTGACAGTTCAGACAAGAGCGTCATGGCAGTATGTGATAAATGATGATATTAAATATGGATAACAATGAAATGACCTACACGTGTAAATAGCGGAAGAAGAACAGAGAAAGAACGCAAAGTGAAAATGTGAAAATAAATATGAAATTGAGTTGATAACATAATCGAACAAGCCGATTATGTTATCAACTCAATAAACTGCCTCGACTTGTTCGAGGCAGCTTATTGGCGCGAAATTCGCGGCCGTGAAGGCCAAACAATTGTTGTCATAGACATCGGAAAGCTAAATGCTTGTAATGAAAGTCACTTAGCGTGTACGGGTGAATAATGCCTGGGGTCGTTCGGGCTACCAAGCTGTTTCGTATCTGTGAAATCATAACTGTGACTTATACAGACGTCCTATCTGTCTCTTTTCTCCGTTATCACCAGGCTATGAGTCACGCAATTGTAAAATGGGAAATCTACGACGGAAAAGTGACGAATCAAAAGTATCGTGAGCGCGTATTATGATGTATGCGTAGGCATACGTGGACTAGAGCGATAGAGGAAAAAAGAAAGTGTAGAGCAAAGACGAGCGCTTAAAAAGAAGGATAGGCAGGGTCAGACCCTCAGATGTGCGATGATTCTCGAACGAATAGGTGTGTACGTGTGCTGATCTTTGTAATTATAAATTGTGAATACAAGTGACTAATATTATGTTCTTTTTTATTTTGTGCATGTTATAAGTTATAAATAAATATAAACAAACAACACTAACCCGATAACATTAAATCTAAATACCAAAATGATTAATTTACTGTGTTTTTGTTATTTCTTACTCCTGTTTTTAGGTATTCGGTATTCGGC
>NW_019384486.1:143244-144224 GCF_000671375.1 Centruroides sculpturatus
TTGATGAAATCTAAAAGAGACCAACCATCGTCAACCTAAATTTGGATAGTTTTTTTTTGTTTGTTTGTATTTCCTCATAATCCATTCTGCTAAATATTCTAATCCATTAATTTTTAATTCATGTCAGATTTTCTTCTACATTTTCCTCAGATATCTGACATAAATCATCATCATTTACGTTTACATTGCATGGATTTTCGGATATTTCTTGTTCTTTAGAACTAGACATATCTGAAACTTTTTGCAGTAAATCTGCGTCTTCAAACATTTTATTTATTAAATAATTTTCAGATATCTGATCTTTTGTGTTTAATTTATTTTGTGATATTCCAGGTGATTTACCTAAAATTATCATTATCATTCTGTATATAACTTCAAGTGGACTAGGGTGATCATATAAACCACCTTTAGTTCGAATTTGAGAAAATAGATTTTCTTAAGAATCCTGATTTACTTTACATGTTAAGATATAATGGTATTTAAAAAATTTTGAACTAAGTTCGAAAGACAAATCTTTAATAGATTTAATAGATGTAAGCATTTCGTTTTGAAATGTGTGAAGTTATTGTTTAGATACTTTCAATTATTCCGTAAGTACAGTGGTACCTCGGTATACGACTGCTTTAGAATACGTCCAATTCGGAATACGTCATGTTTGGACGAAACAAATTTTGCTCGGTATACGACTTTTATTCGGTATACGATATAATTCAATTATACGCGCCATCAATGAACAAGTAGCACTATCGGTGTACTAGACCAGACTAGACGTTCGCGGTGCATCGGTTTATAACTTTGTTAAATTTCTTCTGATTTTAATTCGTAAGTAAAATTTTATTATTTTTATTAATCACGAATCGCAAAAAGGCAAATGAAAAGCGACAGAAAACTAAAAAAATGACTAGAATTACAATGGAACTGATGAAAGAGATTGTTGAGAAATACGAAGGTGGCACGCGTGTTCGAGATTTTAACTGTTG
>NW_019384486.1:144831-205002 GCF_000671375.1 Centruroides sculpturatus
TTTTTTTTAATGTATTACTTGGCTTTAATTTGAGTATGTTTTTCGAGTTGGAACGAATTATTTGGTTTTACATGTAATCGTATGGGAAAAGATGATCCACCTTACGACATTTTCATGATACGATCTCAGTTTCGGAACGGATTAATTTCGTATCCTGAGGTACCACTGTATACTATTTTCTTCGGTTATGTTAATGCCATAAACACATTTGAAAGGATAATCAATTTTGTAATGAAAATTGGGTGTTGAACTATTTATAACATCAAACCTTGCATTAATTTATGATATAAATTCAGAAGCTGTAAAGAATTTTAAGTTTTAATAAATCTTTTAATAACAATAGCAGTAGAATTAGAAAATAATTCACAAACTAATTTAACATTTTGTCGCTGAAATTTTTTACACGTAATATGATCTTCTTCTAAATTTACGACATACTTTTAATTCATTAGAATCTATTTGAAGTAACTGTTGTAATGAGTCCTTGTTTATTAAAAGACAGTCTGCCGATTTGAGGGATAATTGGTTTAAGCTAGTTTGTTCAGATATTTTCTAAAATGAGTTAAAGAAAATAAATGTTTTCTTGATATAATTTATTAAAGAAAAATTACTGTGCCAAGTAATAAATTATAAATATTAATCTGCAATTTTCATATCGAAAACGATAATTGCTTATTTCTGAAAAACGAGTAAAGTACATATTATAATTTTTAAACGTTTACTTTGTAATATGAGATGGCCAAAACATCTATGGTATTTCCGATTATGCTATATTTTTACTTGTAACAATTATACTTCTCTACTTGTAAGTTGATTAGTTATTTTAGCATATAATTTATCAGTTGATACATAATTAAAATTAGATATTAAAGAGAAATTTTGGTTTTTGGAAAAGTCGAAGTTCCTTTCATGATTCTTACTTAATCCGTTGGTTTAAATTTTAAAACTAAGTTTAAATGCGATAAAATTTAAACATAAGAATTTTATGAGCTATATTTCATTGGGCATGCATTTAGAATCAGGGAGTTTTGAAACTATAATGGTAAAACAAATATGGAAAATTGTTTGGGTAATAGTAATTATTTAAAGTATAGAAATAAATTTAGAGATGCAGGACAGGTTTTACCATTAGGCGAACCTAGGCGATTTCCTAAGGCAGAGTTGTCTATTTTCCCCCCCTTATGGACCAAATTAGAAATGTACGTATATTTAGAGGGTCACAAAGGTACTTTATATAAATACAGTATATGCTTTTAACAAGCTCAAGATGTGAATATAGTGCGCGTCAAACGCGCGTTGATAGATTTTTGTTAAAACGCGCGTTTTGCGGGCGTCAGCCGAGCGCTTTGAGATATATGTGCTGCCATGTTACTGTACATTCGATCGCGCATTTTGCGGGCGTCAGCCGAGCGCTTTGAGATATATGTGCTGCCATGCTGTTGTACATTCGATCGCGCGCTTTCGGGTAGAGTGGACGTACGTTGGCCGAAATGGAAAACGATCATTTCGAAACTGATCTATTTATTGATGAAATCTAAAAGAGACCAACCATCGTCAAATGATTTTATAGATATTTTAAAAGAATTAAAAAAATTGGGTTCATTTTGTCTTAGTTTTGGATACAACGTCGCAAAAATTCCATGTGTCAGTCTATCTCGTAATATTGGGTGCACCCAAAATTCTCTTTGCCTCTGCCATTGTCTTTTATAGCGACGATGGAGGAGGCCACTCAAGCAATTACTTTCGCGTCCATTTCCAAACTGAGCCAGTGCGTATGCTCCACTAAACGGTCGTCGAACGCAGAGCTAACGCGCGTTACCAAAACGCGCGTTTAAAAACGCCTAGTGTGTACATAGTCTAATTCTACTTAAATGAATTCATTAATATGACGCACAAGCATATTCTTGATAAGTCTGATACAATGACAGGAACCTTAATTAGTTCAGTCAGCATGGAAAATGATGTCTCAACTAAAAAATAATCTATAATGATAATGTTTTTGTATTGATTCAGATCAGAATACTCTGTAACAGCATTTCCAAAAGGCTATTCCAGTTCGTTGACAATAAGCGCTATACTGTTGAAACGTAAAATCTAAAATATAAAATTATTGCGAAACGGAATAATTTCTAAAAAGTAAATGAATAAATTTGTTGTTCAGAAAATTCATTATTATCATTTAAATACACTTCGATATATGTGTAATTTCACATTAAAAAGCTTCTTAAGACGATAATTGTAATCTGTTCTTGAACTGTGATATTGTTCTTTTCAACATGCGGAAATGCGAAGATTACTTAAGCCTGGTACACACATGCGAAAACGGACGACAAAAACCATCGACAGAAACAGTTGCTGTTCCGTCGTCTTTCCGTGTTGCTTGTACTCACATGAGGAAATTACCCTACAATTGAAACGTGCCATCTTCCAGCTGTAACTATAAACAAGCTTTTAAAATAGGTAGGCCACGTGCCAGTAGGCGAAAATGGCGCCTTCCGAGATTGCTTTGTTATAATAATTAAACTTTTTAAGTTTGCCTTCAATCTTATCGCAAATAAAAATCCTCATAAACGGATTATTTGGATAGGAAAAAATATTCCTAATCGGCGCAAATGTTAGAAATATTCTATACTTTCGCCACCGAATTATGATTTCCAATACTTTATGCAATAAGTAAGTAAATTTGACATTAATATTTAAATCGGATAGTAATATAGCGTATAAATGAAATACAGTCGACACCCCTATAACACGGGTTCAGATAATTCGGATTCGGATATATGACGGCGAAAAAATTGCGACAGTATTCGTACAAACACGCTAAAAAAACTCCTATAATTCGGTAAATCGTCATTGCCGACTCGTGTCGCGACAGGATTGGTTGAATCTAGACCAATAGCGGATATTGCACAAACCGTTGAGTTTAAACGAGCAGCGGACCTACTAAACACCATTTATTATTTAACGTCCATAAAAATTGTATTTATATTAATGTTGTCTCCAAAGTTCAGCAAATTTTTCGCAAAAAAATAATTTATCAGGAAGCACGCGAGCGCCATTCGATGACAAGTGCCACGACGAAAACAAGCTTAAGCAATGGCGTCGTCGAACGGTGCACACTCGGTAAGTAATCCTACAATTTTTTGTTTATAGCATAGTTTATATGGATTATTCTCAAAAAATTATACGTATTTTGGAAATGTTGAGTCGAAGTAGTCTAGAATCGATTACAGTAGATCATCGATTATCCGACCCCGATTAACCGTCACCTCGGTTAACCGACCGCGTTCTAGTCAGCAAATTCAAATGTTTGCTAGTGATGTGGCGCTACAATATTTGGCTATGTCTTAGCTACTTTAATATTATTTTTTCGTGTTTTAGCTGGCAACACTGAATCGACCATGAAAGGGAGCCAGTATTTAAACGAGGCTTAAGTTTCTAATTTTTAACGATACAATAGCGACGATTATTATTTTTAAAAAAATTTGATAGGATTAACATGGAGTAAAATTCAACGCGAAGTAGGTTAATAGCGATATACTAATATACTAATTACATGGGATATAACAATATACTACACTAATAATGGATTTTTTCATACTTTTCGGTTATCTGACTTTTCAATTATCCAACCAACCCCAGTTTTCAATTGAGTCGGATAATCGATGTTCTACTGTAATTTTATGGAAGAAACTTTTCAAACAGCCGTAGTCCCTAAACTGCATACGTGTCGGGCTGTGATTGGCTCATGTATTTAAGGACTTTTAGAACATCAATTTCATAAAGAACGGAACGTATCTACCGTGTTATAGGGGGAGGTCGACTGTATAATAGTGTGTAAAACTTTTTAGCCTTGTCGACCGCCATAGTTCAATTGCTATTGTCCACGTGATCTTTATGATGTCATTGGTAAACGGCCTCCCTATTGTTCTAATTTTTGCCGTTTCAGAACGTGACAGAAAAATTGAAAATTTTTAACTTCTTATTCCGTCGGCTTTGACGGCAAAAGTAACGTCATTTTGCCGTTCCATCGTCCGTTACCGCACGTGAAACCTGGTACTCATATGCGATAATGGACGAAAAAACCGTTACTACCAAGATTTACAGTTTTCCGTCAAATGCCAACCACTTCCATAAACTCTGCCCAGGAAAATGCTAACAGTTGCATTCTCGAGCTGATGAACAAAACATGTTTACAGAGACAATTTTTTAAAATTTTATTAAGTTTTTTTTTCATTTGTTAATTAAAAATTTTTTTTAATATCTTAAGATGTTAAACAAATAAACAACGATAAAATATATAATAAATACAATTGAATTCAAATAAATAAAAGAAAATTGAAATTGTACATGATTCTTTTGATAATTATAAAAATTTGTCTTTAACATTTTTTTTAACATTTTAAATTATATAAGAAGTAATCAATGAAATAATATATAAGAAAAACAATAAAAATTACAATACATACAAATAAATTCAAATAAGTAAAAGAAAATTAGAACTGAACATGATTGTTTTGTTACTTTGAAAAATTTGTCTTTAACAGTTTTTTTGAAATTTTTGAAATAAAAAACAAATAAACAACGAAGTATAAAGTAATGAAAATTAAAACAAATGCAATTAAATGCAAATAAAATTAAGAAAATTAAAATTTGAAATTTTGTATTNTTTTTTGGTATTTATAAAGATTTCTCTTGAATTTTTTTTGGATATTTTAAAATAAAACTTCTTAAATCTGTGAAAATAAAAATGAAAATAATCAATAAATTTATCTGAATTATTTAATAACTTTTAAATCAGTAAGTTTATATTTTTTCTAAAAACCATTATTTACAAATCAAATGAATATTATTCAGTGCATAATTATTAATTTGCTACTGTTGTGTCATTTATTATGTTTCAAATATATTATTATTAATTTGATTACTTTAGAATCTTCGTGTACTCATATTTCACATAAACATGCTAAATATTTTAATCTCTAGTCCCATTTACCGTCTTGCTTTCCCTATATTACGAGACTAGTACACTTCCAGAATATATTCTTTTCGATACTTGGACAAGAATATATATATAAATAAGTGTAATGCCCTAAAAACCTACTCTAGTCTGTCTATATGTAAAATTTCAACCTTATAAAGAACATGATGTATCTCCACGTTAATACACGTTTCCTGTTCTCCCGTTACCTGGCCATTGCGTGTTTGTGGTATATTGCGGATAGAAATGGTGTTTTTATTTTATAAGTTGAGAGTAGAAAATCTTCTAAGTGTTAAGTGTAAAATACAAAAATATTCTGATTAAACACTTACCCGAGACGAACTCGGACCAAATCAAGCAGATGGAAACTTGATGCAAGGATGGAGGAAGAGATCCTTATTCAAACTGAACATATTCATTTTCTCCATTCTTCATGCTTCTCCATACTTTCTGTGCTGATCTGAATGTGAAAAAAACAAATTTAATTATTTATTGAAAACTTCTATCTGAATTGGAATTTTATCAAAACATATTGAGAGTGCAATATCGAGGTTCTGCTGTATTTGTATTGATTGATTGCAAATCTTACATTATATCAAATTTAGAATCAAAAAATATTATATTTATTTATTGTAAATGATATTCATTCAGCGATAATTTAAATCTAATTTTACTATTTTAAAAGCTTTATAATTATTGGGCTGCAATTTGAAAAAGTGTACTATAAAATTCCACTATTAAATATTGCGGCCCGACAATAAATAATTTCTCGTTATTATTATTTTCATTTGTAGCTTATCTTTTCATTGGATTAGAAATGGAACTAGTTTGGTAAATCTCGATGTAGCTTCAAAAATATAGGAAAGTTATGTCATTCTCATAAAACTTGTGAAGTTTTCAAGCTCAAATCTCTACGTACATCTTAATACTGTGTATAATTGTTGCTGTTTGAGGTACTTCGGTTTAGCATCACATTGGATTCAGTGAGAATTGTAAAGGCGAACGAATGACCAAGCTAAATCGAACTTTGTACTGACATATACAGAAAATTACCTCTTCACTGGCTTCCATACTGCCTTGAAGAAAGATCCGGCTTTTTTCAATGCTTTTTTTTATCTTTAATAGCACATCCGCTAGTATATCCAATGGTATATCCAATGGTATATCCAATGGCATACCCAATGGTGTTGTTATTTTCCGTGCAATCTTCATGCTTACTGAATTCTTTATTTATTTCGTTGTTTGTTGGAAGACCCCTAATATCATTATTAACTTCATTGTCCTCCTTAGCTTCAACCAACCGCTCACTAAAAGTAAAAAGAAAGGATTTACAATACAGTAAATATTTACAATTAAAAATTTACAATGCAGTAAAACTTATAAAGAAATTATAGTACATTACTTGGGAAACATTTTATTTAATATTTCCCAAAATTTTCCATGAATAAACAAATTATCGCTTGACGTCTGTTAAGTTATGGCAACGCAACACTTGGGCAATCTGCCTAGGGGGATGCCTTCTGATTCACGATTACAGTTCCGATGCCTTCCGATCCCTTAGAGATTAACGTTATTGAAGTTATTACTATTCTGTAGACGTGTAGAGCTTTCCCTATTCAAATTCATAGTTATGTGTAGAACTCATTACTATATGTAGGGTAAACTTGCCTAATTCGTACTTGCGCCTAATTCGTACTTCGCTTATATCTCGACTCCGGTAATAGCTATTAGTGTCTCTAGTAGCAAAAAAAGTAAATAACAATCGGTCATATTACCATCTGACAAACAACACGCTGTTACTCTGCTCCCGACAAAAATATTGAAAAGGAAAGTTTTTTCAACTTTTTCTGTAATATTTTTGCACACTTCGTAAGAAATTTCTTCAAATAGGATCGTGTGTAAGTTTTTTTAACTATCTGTGATGTATTAGTGCGTATTTTTGTGATTTCATCTGAAGTGATGAAACATGCGTATCTGTTGTCAAATTTTTTGGCGACTAATGTAAAGTTTGTTCGACTCTTGCGCCTATTTCGTACTCGAGGCATGTTCTTAAAACGTACTGGTACGATTTAGGAAAACCATTTTAGATGAATGTCACAATAAGCTATTACCGATTCGTAAACTTATTTTTTTTCTAAGTTTCTGATTTAAAAAATAACCGCAAAAGTTCAAAACAAATTAAAACTTAATCGTCTTTAATTTTAGAACAACGTGTCAAAAAGAAAATATAATTCTTGAAGTAAAGAAAATATGAAAGAAGCGATTAAAAAATATAATGACGAGACCTTATAATTTAACGAAGTTTGTAGTGTATATAATGTACCGTAATTGACATTTAGACGATAGTTACAAGGACTGAATATACATCAATGAATAGACTAGATAGGTCATTTTTTAAATCACTAAAACTGAATTTTAGTGCTGCTTGCGCATCGTGGATGCAAACCATCCTGGTTCCTTAATAAAGCATATCTTCGAGCCGTTTGTATGGACACAGGCATGCATGACTTCGAATCTTGCGGATTGTGGCCTCGCAATCGCTTTAAGATCGGGGATGAGGAATATGTCGTTCTTGACGAAGATGCTAATCTAAGTGAAACGGCGGAAGTCTCCCAGAATCTGGCAACTGAAAGGCAGCAAGAACAAACAGATACTTTAACGTGTGTGGCACAATCCAATCAGACTACTGAGAACAGACTGAAGAAGTTGAGTACCCACAACTTCCTGAGGTACCGACAACTCACCCTTCGGAAAAACAGCAAGATCAGTGTCTGGAAGAGAAAGCGAAGGAATGTTCTTTAGGTATGAAAGTAAACATTTCTAATACAGAGACAGTTCGAGCGACATTTGAAATAATATCTCCACTACGTGGTATTCTTGGAATTGCAAGAAGAAAAACGTATGAAAGAATCTTGGTGCGAAGAAAAGCAAAACTACTAAAATATCACAAAAAGAGAATTAAAAAAAACAGGAAGATGAAAATAACAGTTGGTACTGTAAATTATGCCAAGAAGACGTAAAAGAAAGTATGATCAAATGCACACAATGTGAGATATGGGTACATGAACTTCGCGCAGGAACCAATAAAAAGACAATGGATTACAACTGCGATGACTGCCAAAAATTGGCAAAGACCAGCTGCCGAATTTGCTAAGAGTTAATATACACACGTATTGATACACACGTACATTATTGATAAAGATTTTTATTCTTAAGACTGCAAACCAATGATAGGATCTCAAAGTACGATTTAAGAATATATCGGTACGATTTAAGACGAATGTTCCTAAATCGTACTTTTTTAGTGTTTTTTTAAATTGTTTATTTCTCAGAAGTTTATAAGATTTATGCTAAATTTGATTATGGTAGTGATAAAATATTTCCCAAATAAAAGTTACTTAAAATAAAAAATAATTTGTGTTTATTAATTTCGATAATATGATGGTTTTTCCTTAAGTGGTACGAATTAGGCAAGTTTACCCTAATTCTTATCTTTTGAGATTTTTCGGTTTAGTGCCGATCTCAGAGGTGTACAGTGGCGCTCTATCGAACTTTGAATATATATAGAGGATGTACGTGTCGCTTAACAATGTACTCAATAACATCACGACAGAGGTCCATAGTTTTTAATGGAGCCGAAGAATTGCGTAGCCACCTGTACCTTTTCTATGTGTAGATAGGTATAGATAGATATATAAATAATTATCATCATTGTGTTACATATATGAAGTGGCCATACATTCAATGCCTGAACAAGGAGAGTTTTGAAGAATGAGAGAAAAATGTGTTTAAAAATAATTAAACTTAATTTTAAAATTCCAGTAACGAGTTACTTATTTTTCTCGTAACATTTGGTGGCTCCATCTGCTATGATATTTTATTTAAAAATTTTTTATATTTTTAACTGTTATAAAATAATAAAAAAACGCTTAATTTTGAGAGTAGAGGTGAGTTTTATAAAAGATTTGAAAATGCTAACAAAGAGTAAAATCGTCGTTAAATCTGACCCTACTCAGGTAAGGCACGTTACTCCTTTTATTTCTTCACCGCTCGACCTATAACCACCAAAATTTAATAGCATCGATCCTTGTAATGCACAAACCTCCCTAAAACATTTCTGACATTTTCAGCAAAAAGCACAGGAGTTATTAAGCTTCAAAGAAGATGAACAAAATTGTGTCCCCAAACCCACACACACATACATCCATCTATACATACAGAAAAAGCCCCGATTTTAATTGCATTTTTTGACGTTTCAAGATCCCTTGAGTCTTGTAATATGTACGATATATAAAAGTCTTGGGAATTATTTTTGATCTATCGGCATACTTTCCCTTTATTATATATAACAGAGCCGAGAAAGTAAAAATAATGTAGTGACTATAAATTTGTCACATTGAATTACAAGTCGTATTAAGGGATCCTATTTATATTTCTGAGGTCTAAAACAAGAGAAAATTGAGACGTGTGTTCATCCTGTACATATAATTTATATGAATGGTAGAATATACTATATAAATTTACGTAAGTGATTTCAGATACATATGAAATCACTTACGGTATAGCAAGGAATGGTCCATATGACCATACCTTACTTTATTTTACTTTAATATAAATGTACTATATTCTCAGAGTACGTCCCCGTCGTTTAGCGGCTCATTCCGTACTATATTATAATATAACTGTATTATACTTTTGTCCACCTTGGACGTTCTTGTGTACTAGGATTTGTTATAATGAGGGAAGAAAAACACAATTTCGAATTAAAATATATTTACTGTACAGTACGTACTGTACTGTGCATATCAGATTTTATATGCCACTACAATCGAGCATTTCGAGTCAACATTCCTCCTCAGCGGACGTTATTTTTTTATGTTTATAGTTTAATATGCCCATATGTTTCCTTCAACATTTTCGAAAGAGACTTTTAAGATGCCATTTTTAAAATTTTTCCAGCAAAACTTTTTCTAAATATTTTTTTCGTTTATTACAACACACTTTCATTCACTTAATCATCAGTAATTCGTTAAACGAAGTACCAACCCATCGTCTCACGGAGTAATTATCCAGCTCACACCACCTCACTCTGCAGCTGTATTGGTATATTAAAATATAAACATAAAAAGATAACGTCTGCTGAGAAGAAACGTTGGCCCTCGCGAAGTGCTCGATTGTAGTAGCATATAAGATTACGTTACAGTAAATATATTTTAATTGGAAATTATGTGTTTCTTTTTACTCATTATAATAAGTCCAAGGTGGACGTTCACTCTGGACTTGTTATAATGACCCAAGAATGTCCAACGCGAACAAAAGTATAATATAAGTAATTAAGGACAAGAAGCACATACTAACACGATATAACTGTATTACATATAAACAGTAATATAACTTACCTGTTAAAGCGATCGCACGAAATCTCATAAAATGGCCGAATTTTCTTCAAAGCCTGTTCATAAGCAGGATTAATATGATTTTCAATGAGGGATTTTTTAAATCCACTTCGTGCGGGTTCATCCTGCTCCAAGAGGCATTTTTTCTTGCCTCGATATTTAAAATGATCCGAATTGTTTGGATCCACGAATTCCGCACATCCATCCAATCTCGCCCTGAAAATGGAAAGAGAAAATTCACATAACACAATAATGTTAAATTCCGAAACCTTTCTTCTAATCTTAAAATCGAATGTACAAAAATTTGCCAATGAATGCTTATATAAATTTTTAGAGAAATTATTACACTCTAAAGCAGTGTTTTTCAACCTTCTTGAATACGCGACCCCATTACAAGTTAAAAAATTGTGGCGACCCCCCTAGGGCCATATTAAAACTATATAAGTGATTTTAAAAACTATGTATTTAATTTTCTTTCTGTTGAGACAAATTATTGTTGATTAAAGTGAAAATTTCAGAAGAATCGACAATAATTTAACACACATAAAGTATGAAACTTCCTTTAATTATAACATTCGGCACAGGGAGCTGTTGACCTTTTTTTTTTTTAGGATCAGAATTTTCAGCTTCTACTTTTCTACTTTTTATTTCTTTTTGCAAATCAGCTCAACACTTTTTCCGCTATCATTTTCTGGGGTGGGCCGTAATTCTCGCTGAAATTGTAGTTTTTTTAATGTAGTGTAGGACCTACAAACACTTGTCTTTTTCTTTTACCCGCGACCCCCCGTGTAAGGCTTCGCGACCCCCAGGGGGGTCGCGACCCACAGGTTGAAAAACACTGCTCTAAAGGAACTTTTCATTTAATGTCTAAGAAAATTTCCTATAAAACTGTAAGCTAAAAAAGCAGCTCTTAAGGGCCTCGTGAAATTACATTAATTTGAGTGAGGGAAAGAGGTTTTTATAAATTAAGCTGAAATCTTCAATAAGAATAAATCATCTTATGATAAAATAAGATATATTAAAATTTAACAACTTATAAATCATATCTATTAACTACTAATTTATTAATAGATCAATAAATTCATCTATTATGTGTAGTGAACCGAAAAGGCTACAGATGACAAATAAGTCTATTAAATTAGGTTTATAGAGTTGAAAACGTATTCTGTTTACTTTTCCAAGTAACAGTAAATGTAAAAAGCCCTAAGATGTATTTACTTAGCACGAGACCTTAAACTCTAAGCTGTTGAACTCGCAAGCAAATTCAACCCTTTCTTGTGAACACCAAAGTGATTATGAATACAGCAAAACACAAAAATGTTAGCTTAAAAACTACATTCAGAAATATCGAAGAGTCGAAAACTTTAAATCAAATTAAATTAATTATCTTATGCACCGAGAAATTTCATTTTAAAGCCATTAATTTTTCGAATGGATTTCTTATTTGCATAAATAACAATAAAATGTGAAAAATCTCTTACTCCAAATGTTGAGGCAAAAGTTCATAATTGACAGAATCATAAAACATTTTCCAATCTCTCAAAAAGCGCACTCTTCGCAAAACAATAAAAGAGCTAAACAACCAAAGGTCAATTGTTGAGATTCTTTGTTACGTGTTAAATGAAGTAGATAGAAATTTTAATGATTAACTTTTGGTTTTATTTTCTACTAGCTGCAAGGACCCGCTTCGCTGGGTTTTTATTTGTGGACAAAAAGTAACAATAGTGAAGATTAAGATAATTACATTATAGCCAATCTTACCCGTTTTCACAGAATGCGAGAATTAAGTCCCCCGTTTCCAGACTAATTAGAGACCTGGTCCCGATTCTATTTCTGAACGTCTCCTGTTCACGTCCAGTCAAACGAACTATTTTCAACGTTTCTGGAACGTTTACAATCGTTCTATAATCGAACCAATATTCGAATTTTATGTTCGAATTTAATTCGAATATTGTTCGAATTAAATTTGAACAAATTCGAACATAACATTCGAAATAGAAAACCACTTTCAACCACTTTCAGCCCCATATCTCCCCCACCCTTATAGCTATCGAGACGCAACTCCCCTGGTGCACGAATGGAGACTTGGGGCTACTACCACATACAAACACCATTCATGTGCGATGTGTAGTTTTGGCGGAAAAGTGAAATATAGGGACATATATGTCCATTTATATATATAGATATAGATTTTAAATTTTGAATTTTTGAGTCCCTGTGCAATAATGATTAAAGGGTGATGGTCATGGCAGTAATGGTTTTGGCCCATTTCTCTGGAGGAGTTGCGATCGAATCCGGGCGAGCAACCCTCGAAGAATTTTTCATGAAAGTTCTATCTCAGATACGTAGAGTCCCTCCCTTATCATTGTGGGTTGGACCATACCTACGATTGTTGGTATGGTCCAACCCACAATGAAAGAATTGAATGCCTTTTAGAGTTGCCTACCAGTGTCTGAGTGGAAAAACAACTGAACATTTGTAGTTTTTCGTGAGTTTGCGCCTCGCCGATGGGTTGACAATAAATAGAATTTTCCGAGTTTTCTTCACGTTTATAAGACTTAACCTTTATTCTTTTTGTTGTGCTGCGCCATATTTTTCCTATTGGTAGGTTTTGAAAGCGAATTTTCTTTGTCAAATTCTTTTTCCTCGTCCGTTAAACCGTATATAAATGTATAAATTTTGGCTCTATTCCGCTATTAGTTACAGCTAGTTCCGAATAGTGAAACTTTAATAATAACCATTATGCACATATACGGGGAAAGATAAAAAAAGGAAACTAAGACAAATTATTTAATAATATTTAACAACAAAGAAAATGGACTGACTGGCCAATATTTATTTTAAAATTCATTTTATATCATAATTATTACAAATATAGATATAGTATTTTAATATGATCCGATAATTTAATATAATAATAAATTTATTTGTCGAAAATATACAATAATATAAATAAAATTATTTAATCATTCATCGATAAATTGATGTAGTCTCGTAAATTGTTTTATTAAATGACGAAGTAAAATATTTTTCCAAAATAAAAGTGTTTACTTTGATCTAAATCGTACTTTTAACAACCTTACATCATTTACTTATTAAAAAATAAAATTAAAACGTACATTTAAAATGAATATGCTCTTGTTATATTTGTGAAAAACATATAAATTTTTTATTAGCCATAATTTAATTTCTGTGATTCTTTAAAACGTGTAGAAACGAATTTAAAAATTATTATTAATAATAACAAAATTTTAATCACTGTTTAATATGATAAGTGATCATTAAATCCAATTTTTAATAAATATAACATTACGAATTTAAGAGGTTTTATTGCATCAACTACAGGTGTTATTGCTGATTTTTCTGTCATATTTACTTGATGTAGCTTGCAAACAGTTATTCATAGTAATCAAAAAAGATATGATTTGATTTATTGGATTTGGTTATTTTAAATCTGAGTAAAAAGACTGTAGAAAATTTAATGATATTATAAAGTTGATCGTAAAAATCGTTCAATAGTTCTGTTAAACTGAATAAAATTTCAATAAATAAATAATTAAAATATTTTATACATTTTATTTAGTTTATGTATTTTCGAATTTCAGTTTTAAATGTGACTAGAACGCTTTTATGTTTTAATCTAATATTTATTATGAGGACTGTCCAATACATCCATTTGAATTTGATGTTAGTTAGTTAGTTTGTTTGTTCGCTCCTGGGCCGTTTGACCAATTGCTTCGAAACTCGGCAGACGCGTTTATATAACCCCTAACTTCTATAATGTAATCCTACTCAAAATATCTTGGATTTCTGTAAAACGATTTCTTTCTATCTACATTATATTTGCTTATTTACAGGTAGCGCAACTAGCAAATCTATTAGCAAACTGTATCAAAATAATAAACTAAATATAATTCTTATATGAAAGGATATAATTTTAAAATATATGTTATATTTTATATGCGGCATTGATATAGCGTGGCTATTTCGCGCTATATCAATACAGAGACGGGTAGCATACAGCACTATCCTGCATGCAATAGAAAGTATTTCTCTGTGAAAAATCCGTAAGTATTTAATTTTCCACATCTAACAATTCGGGTTTTTTTTTATTTCTGAACATTATAATAAGTTCAGAAATAAAAAAAATCCGAATTTATACACTCTATTAGCTGAGTGGATAAAACCACCGAACATTGATAGTTAGTCGAATCCAAAAAATAAATTACTGTAATCTAAATATATAAAATTACTTGTCCTGACTGGCTGAATAACTGATTCATCATCGCCCAGAGCAAACCGCTGAACCTAAAGAGGTGAAATTTGGTAAACAGTTAGGGTACGTCATGAAAACGCGCACTAAGAAGGGATTTTTCGAAATTCTCCCTCGGGGAGGAGAGAAGAGGATTAAGGCTTAACCGGAAAAACGGCTTTTACTGTACTATTTTAGATGCGATTTTTCGTTTTCAACTATGTTTAATTTGATTGAGTCCTTAGGTGTATTAAATTGATAACATTTCAGACATTGTTATAAATATTTTTATTTATTTCGATTTTAAAAATGTTTGAACCGTTTTAAATTCGAATTTGTTATTGCATATTGGTTCGATTATAGAACGATTGTAAACGTTCCAGAAAATTGATCAAATTGAAAACATTTCGTTTGATTCTAGGCAATTCTCATCGGTAGGTGTTATTACTATGGTTGTTGAAATACTGAATATAAATGGGTTTTACTTGCAAAATCCTCGCGGGCAAAGCCGCGGGTAACAGCTAGTCTTATAATATAATCGAAATGGGTTTATAATAATAATAATAGGCGTAGAGCCCGAACGGTTAAGAGTTAGAAATTGAAATTTGGTACACAGTTAGGGTTCGACAATGTAGACACTAGCGAGTGAGAAGAGTTTGGTTAGTTATGGCAACGCAACACTTGGGCGATCTTCCTAGGGGACGCCTTTCGGGAGGTCTTTTTAAGGGAAACTGGCCCCTATTTAGGCGTTACAGACGTGGAAAAACCCGGAAAACTCCACGTGGCCAGCCCGTCCGAGCGAGACGACAACTCCCAGTGTTCAGGAAACGAAGACCGCTTGGCCACTGGTGGGCCGTGAGAAGAGGTGATGACGTTTTACGCTCTCTATTTCTCGCTATCATTTATTGACAAGGCTGTCTTGTTTATAAAATCATACTGCCCGATTTTCTTACAGCGTAGAGGTATGAAGGAGTACATGTCGAAAGTTAATATTTGGCACAGAATATTAGGTGCCCAAATCATTTGTGCATAAAAATCCAGACTCGTAGGTAGTCGGGGGACCGAGAATCCAGTCAAAATAAAATGCAAAATGGCAACCCTCTTCTACAAACAGGCAAAACAGCCACCTCACCCTACCGAAGTCGGGTAGGGGAGAGTACCACCCACAGTCATTCTAAGAAGTGAACTCTGACCTTAGGACTGAACACGTAGTTCTTTCGTATGTTAAATAAAATTTGTAATCTAATTTTGTAAATTTGGGAATGCTTCAAATATGACGTTAAAACGGTTTTATATTGTTACAAGTGGGTTTTTTTAAACATTATCTAGTATAGTAAAATCGTGGGATCGATAAAAATTTGACGTGTAAGGCAGAGGGCGCCACCTTCGCCCTTTGACCTCACTTTGCTGCTAAACTCTAACGAGGAGAGATACCTTTTTACTTCATTTAGTTAACTTTTCGATTCGACAGCCGTGCCGATCTTGGATTTATATAATATCTCGACACTATTGTAAATATCGCGTAGCCGATCTAAATTAAGTAAATTATTTGCCTGGATCATTTCTCAATTTTTACCAGCAGAACAAAAGACGTGGACTTCACGGACTAGGTAGGACGTGCCACGTACAGATTTTAGCCACGCCGCTAAAGACGTTATACTAGGGTTGTCATTACATCCGATGACATTAAAATCGAGTTAAACTGTATAGGCCTATTGTTTGTGCAAAATAAAAAAATAATTTCAGACAATGCAATAGCCACAATTATTTTTTTCAAAAAAGGGAAATTTTCGTTAGGCATCGACAAAAATTTAACCCGGGGGACACGCGACGGAAAGAAATTTCGACATGAATAGGTTAATTTCACCGAAAATGCATCGTGGACATGGCCGGCGAAGTCTGAACGATCGCGCTTAAAACCAGCGATGTCGAAGAAGATTGGAGAATGAGAATGAGACCCGCTTGAACGTCAAAGTGATGCCGCTTAGTAGTGAGTCTTCGAGACATAGTCTTGTCCCAAATACGGCTTTGCCGTTTTACTTGTTATAACTATACAGACGAGAGCGAGAAACGGAGAGCGTGAAACGTCATCATCATTAGGAGTTCTCTAACGGGATCCTGGTTGTACTTTTTAAACTGGGAATTATCTCGGAAAAATTCTTCTAGTCCTGGGAAATCCCGCAAATTTTTTAAAAGTTTACTTTTTTTTTTATTTTGTGTTAAGGTTAAGGAAATTTTGCAAATAGAAAGTATAATTAATTCATAAACTGTCCGAATACCCTTGTATTTATTAATTTTAAGCCTGTTTATTAGTTTTTTAAAATTTTTGCCTGTTATGCTTGTTTATCTATTTGTGGCAGGACCCTGAAAATTCTTTACTTGTCAGAACCTGTAATATCATGAATAATTGTGCTGATACTATCTTAATACTAACTGTTCTTTACAAAAAAAAAGAAGAAAAAAAAAAGAAAAAGTTATCAATATTGCATGATTTTTAAAAACTTGAAGTTGGCTTGTGGAACAGGATGTAAACGTTCGTTATTGTTAATAAATAATTCTCAGTGAGATAAGGTGTTTTTGAGTAGGTTAAGAAGCATCTAGCTGGGTATTAATTATTTTATGTTATAATAAAGCGTTTGTATTTTTGCAGCAGATTGTATAAATTATGTGGGAATAATGTTTTCGTAAATATGGCGTTTATAAAAAAATTATTGGACTGTAATTTGAAAAAAATGTAGACCTATAAATTTCGACTGTGTCTGTCCTTCCTCAATCTGGAGAAAAGAGTAAAATACATGAAAGTCGAGACGAGATGTAGAAAACTTTGAGGCAGGAGGGCCAAACTATTACAGTATATACAGTGGCGTACCGTGGTGTCAGCCGCCCGGGGCGGAGGAAAATTTCGGCTCCCCTTATTTAGGTATTTTAATTTAAAAGACCAAAATTCCGTTTTGTCACAGAACAAGCAATGAAAAATTCGGTGGTAGTGCAGCGACCTGTTTAAAATAGTTCTATTGGATATAATAGTTCTATTAAATATATGAACGCGAATGAAACGTACAAGCAAAAAAAAAAAATAAGGTCAACAGGTTTCGCAGGAACTCCTCGGATGAAAAAGTTACTAGTTCACCCGGCGAGCCGATTCCCGGACTGTCCGGACCATAGCACTATCTTAGGCGCGATGCAAGTATAGATTAGGATGTTTCAAATTTTTACAAGATATTATTATTATTCATTGTGGAATTTTGCTGCCCCCTAAAAAGTGCAGCCCGGGGCGGACCGCCCCTACCGCCCCCCTATGGCACGCCACTATGTAGGTTATAGAAGCTTCGGGTTCAGAATGATTTCAGGTTACTTAGATTTAAAATTCAAGGTAACAAGAAATTCGTAATACTTAATTATAACGCGAATTAATTGTGTGACTTAGCACACAATTAATTCGTTTAATCACGCATATTTTAAAAGGCAAGAATTTAAATTCATTCATGAAGTTAAAAATAGATTTAATAACAGAAATTAAAAGAAATGTGTTTTTGTTAATTTAATAGGAATCAAACAATACGGTAAAGCAAGTAGTAAAAAGAAAGGTGGTTTCGTGAAACTTTATTAGAAAATATTGGCAGGAGTGGAAGTAAGCATTAACCAATAACGATACATGCTGGTTACTCTGCGTAGCAGAGTTTGGGTTGAGTTATCACTCCTATATAAGAGCAACAAGAAGAACCATCCCTCATATACTTTCTCATATAAGGGTAAGTCTATACAGTGCCGTAACTAGGCAGGTGCAACAGGTGCACCCGCACAGGACCCACTTGGAAGGGGAGCCCAAAATGCATGTATTTGTTTTATTATTTTCCCAAACCTAATTAATTAAATTAACCCCTTAAGCCCATAATTGCAAATTGCAAATTCTTGCGCAGGGCACAGGAATGGCTAGTTACGGCACTGAGTTTATAGTTTAATTAGTATTCGATTATCACTTTCGACATCACTCAAAATTAAACTTCTGCATGTTTAAGATTTTTCAGCCAAATTTATTAGAAACATTTTAAATTTTTAAAAAAATATAATCTTACTACTTATGTAATTACAGCTCGTATCTAGTTTTTAGCTATATTCTTATTGTCTCGTAATTTATCTAATAATGGTTCCAGAAGAGGATTTATTAAGTACTTCTCATCATAAAACACCATGTGATAATTAAGATACGGGACTAAGTACGGAATTATTTTAAGCAAGAGGTGGTGTTAAGTTCGAAAGTAAGATCACTGCTGTGTTTAATACGCGGTGCAATAAACATATCGATAGTTTCCTGTAATCGGATCAGATATGACGCCTACATAATTGGCAAATCCCACGTATAGACCCTACAAGGGCAGTAGGTTGTTACCTGAGATTTGTTGAAGTGTTAGAGCTATATAATAGTTCTTTCTTCCTTTCTCTTTACAGAGACAAAATGTCTAAAGTTCGTAATACAAATAGTACTTTCAACGCATACGGAAGAAGTGCACCTTCCGATAGTTATGTCGATTATATTATTTATAGAAGAGAAATGTTAGATAGATTGAAAAGAGAATACGAAAGGAACCGAAATCGTGATAACGATTCAAATGATACTGGTGAGAAATTTTTCTGTTTTTATTAATTTGATGGATACAGAAATTTGACACTCAACAGGTTTAATTCATAAATCATATTTCTTTTTACAGCTGGTTCTAAAGTTATTGAAGTAGACAGTGTTGAATTGTATGCCAGACAAAACGCCGAAGTACACCACACTAAACGTTACGAAATCCTGAAAGTTAAAACTCCTTCACCTGTTTTAAGACGTGGCAGCCCTTTCTTCTTAGCTATCAGATTCAGAAGACAGTACGATTCTAACAGAGATTTAATCAAATTGGAATTTACTTTCGGTAACAGTCATTTAAATGTGATTCGACGTTTATAAAAATTTAAATAACACAAACAATTAATTTCTTACTTGTCAGGTCCAAAACCTAATTTGAGCAAAGGTACTTTAGTGCAACTCGTCTTCTCTAACAAAAAGGAATTTACTAAAAGTTCTCAACATTGGGATGTTCGTTTACACGAACAGAATGGAAACAACCTCTCTATGCAAGTGCAAGTCCCTCCCAGCATAAGTATTGGCGTATGGAGATTAAAAATTTTAACACAGGATTTCGAAAGAACTATTTCACCCGTCAGTTATTTGTGCGAGGAAAATATTTACTTCCTTTTCAATCCTTGGTGTCAAGGTAAGCGTAGTTTATGTAACTAATTTACAAAGATTTCACTGCATTTAAATATATAAAATTACAATAATACACCCGTTTTTATAAATACTTATTTAGAAATTTACGTAGTAAAATAGACCGAATTAACTTCTAACCCATTTTCATAACAATAAATTATATGGCGTAGTAAACACTAGTATTGTGTTTACTACGCCATGACACATGGTGAGTTTTCCAAAGACACATGGCAAGTTTTCCATCAAATTCTTTTATTAGTTGAGTCGATACGGTACATTGTTTTGTACTCGTTTCGGGCTTTGTCCTTCTTCAGTCAACTTGTATTTTCTCTTCATGTCTGTAATCCTGGTGTTGGCTTCTTTGCATTTTTGATTGATGAGTCTTGCCATTTCTATTTGTGTAGATTTGTTGATTTGTTTTTTGAAACCGGTTTCAAAAAACCAAAAATCAAAATAAAAAATGCAAACAAGCCAACACCAGGATTACAGACATGAAGAGAAAATACAAGTTGACTGAAAAGGGACAAAGCCCGAAACGAGTACAAAACAATTTATCGTATCGACTGAACTAATAAAGGAATTTGATGGGAAACTTCCCATATGTCTTTGGAATAGAACACAATACTAGTGTTTACTACGCCACATTATAAAACAGGACGGTTTCAAAAAACAAATAAACAATAAATTATTTCAAAAATCCTTTCTTCCTGAATTTAATCCAGTTTTTTGAATTAAATTCAGCGCCGAATATAAATTTCAACACTACTCATTTAACGCAAGCCTTTATAAATTTCCGCTTTTTTTATCTTCTATGTCAGCGTTCGGCAACCTTTCTCACCTCACAGACCATTAAAGTCACAATTTTGAATCCTGCGGACCATTATCATGAATTCTTTTAAACGATACAAAATCTGTAGAATAATGACCACAAAAGTTCAATTTTACTATATTAATATGAAACTCGAATGTTTAATTATAACAAATTAATGCAAGCCTAAACTTCATTGCTACTTGTTTGAAACAAGTTTATGGATTCTTCGCGCTTTTCCACGAAGAACGACAATCGCACCCACAATATTGTTTATTGTCCATTATTTATTGATAACAGTCACTTCGTTTTTGGTTTTAAATTCGAATAAAAAAATCACAATGAGTGTAAAAAGCAACTAATCATTTTGCATTTCTTTCGTAATTCTTCGCGTAACTTTCGGTTGATCAATGTTCAAATTTCTCCAGGGACCACCCAAATTTTCTCGAGGACCATCAATGGTCCGCGGACCACCGATTGCCGACCGTTGGTCTACGTGGCCACCAAATGAGTTTTTTATGTAGTCTTTTACTTTTTCATAGATGACCCAGTATATATGGAAGATGAAAACTTTAAAAAGGAATATGTATTAAATGACACTGGAAAGATCTTCGTTGGTTCGCACTCTAATCCAAGAGGAAGAAGATGGATTTATGGACAGGTAGTCATTTATCCCGAATTATACTATTATTAATTCACTTTATACCATTAAATAATGAAAAATGTTTACAGTTTACAGATTCTGTATTGCCAGCTTGCATGTTTCTACTCGAATTAACAAATTTGGATTATACAGCAAGATCAAACCCGATAAAAGTCGTTCGTGCAGTTTCCGCCATTGTAAGTGTGTGTGTGTATTTAAAAGACCTGTCCACGCCACAAAATATTGTTTAACTCCTAATTATTGTACAGGTTAATAATAATGACGATAACGGAGTATTAATCGGAAACTGGTCTGGTAAATACGAAGACGGCACTGCACCGTGGATGTGGACTGGAAGCGCCGCCATCTTGGAAGAGTATATAAAAAGCAAAGGAAGGGCCGTACGATACGGACAGTGTTGGGTATTTGCTGGAGTTACAACAACTGGTATGTTATCTTTAATAAGTATAAATGCCCCCTTAACAGTTTACTTACAAAAAATTGTATCGTTATCTAGTGTGTCGCGCTTTGGGTATTCCATGTCGAACTGTTACAAATTATGTTTCTGCCCACGATTCTGACGAAACTATGACTATTGATAATTTTTATGAGAAAAATGGAGAAAAAATAGAAACAAGTGATTCAATTTGGTTAGTTTCTTCTACGTTATTTTTTAAAGTAATAATCTTTTTGCAAGTTGAGAGAGTCTAATATACATTCCGAGAACAGATGAATGTTTTCAACTAATTTATCAATCAACTACTCTATTTATCGTAAAGAGACTGTAAAATTCTGCACTCCGAAACTGTTTGTTTAAGAATTTTCGGAAATTTTGGTTTTAACAGTTAACAGCTTTTATAACTAATTATAAAATAATTTGATACGCTTAATATTCTAAAATTTAATTAATTTCGTAGGAATTTCCACGTTTGGAATGATTGTTGGATGGCAAGACCCGATCTTCCATCCGGTTATGGAGGCTGGCAAGCTATCGATGCTACGCCACAAGAAAGAAGCGAAGGTGAATTTAATATATTTTAAAATTATTTTATCGAATTTCACTTATAAAGTGTTAAACATATAATACAGTCGACCCCCCTATAATTCGGTAGATACGTTCCGTTTTATAAGAATTTTGCGTTGTAGGAATACTTAAATACATGAGCCAATCACAGCCCTGCACGTGTGTAGTTTACGGACTACGGCTGTTTGAAAAGTTTTCTTCCATAAAATTAATCGATTCTAGACTAATTTCAATCAACATTTCCAAAACACGTATAATTTCTTGGGAATAATCCATATAAACTATGCTATAAACAAAAAATTTTAGGATTACTTACCGAGTGTGCACCGTTCGACCACGCCATTGCTTAAACTTGTTTTCGTCGCGGAGCAGCGCACCAAACGGTGGGCGCGTTTTCTGATAAGTGTGAGATTAGCCGGGGGTACTAATCCGAGGAGGATTGTTTGTACCACTTATTCGGCACCCAGTTGGTAAAACTAGTTCTCCAGGTTTCAGATCGAGAGATCCGATCCTAAAAGTTCCTATAGGAGGGCTTTTAATAATGATCCAAATCGCGAGATTCGGATCTACGTCAGGATTCCTTGACACCAGTTAATCAATCTTATTATANAATATATTTTAAAATTATTTTATCGAATTTCACTTATAAAGTGTTAAACATATAATACAGTCGACCCCCCTATAATTCGGTAGATACGTTTCGTTTTATAAGAATTTTGCGTTGTAGTAATACTTAAATACATGAGCCAATCACAGCCCTGCACGTGTGTAGTTTACGGACTACGGCTGTTTGAAAAGTTTTCTTCCATAAAATTAATCGATTCTAGACTAATTTCAATCAACATTTCCAAAACACGTATAATTTCTTGGGAATAATCCATATAAACTATGCTATAAACAAAAAATTTTAGGATTACTTACCGAGTGTGCACCGTTCGACCACGCCATTGCTTAAGCTTGTTTTCGTCGCGGAGCAGCGCACCAAACGGTGGGCGCGTTTTCTGATAAGTTATTTTTATGCAAAAATTCGTTGAACTTTGGAGACATCATTAATAGAAATAATTTTTATGATCGTTGAATAAGAAATGTTTTTGTCACAAGAAATGTATAAAATTACAGTAATGGTATTTGCCTTACAGTACCTAATTTAGGCCTATACACAGTCAGTGGCGTAGCGTGAATGTCAGCCGCCCGGGACAAAAAAAATTTCGCCGTCCCCTTATTTAGGTNGACCGTTGAATAAGAAATGTTTTTGTCACAAGAAATGTATAAAATTACAGTAATGGTATTTGCCTTACAGTACCTAATTTAGGCCTATACACAGTCAGTGGCGTAGCGTGAATGTCAGCCGCCCGGGACAAAAAAAATTTCGCCGTCCCCTTATTTAGGTATCTGAATTTAAAACACTAAAATTCAGTTTCGTCACAGTAAGTAAGTAATGAAAAATTCCGTGCTAGTGTTGCCACCTTTTTAAAATCGCTGACCCGGACGGCAGGTGAGGTTTGTTCGAACAGAAGTTCCTGACGCATGCGTATATCATTTTGCAATGCAAAGAATAATTTGCAGTGCATGCTGGTTCTAAATCAGTTACAGTTAGCGACTAGGGAGACTTGGATAGGAGTAACGCAAGTGACCTAGCTCTATTGGATATTGAAGGTGTATATGATTACGAATGAATCGTACAAGTAAAAATAAAAAAAAAAGGTCGATAGGTTGCGCACGATATCTCCGGACGGCGAGTCGGATAATAACACTATTCCGTGCTCATTTCAATCGGTCCGCATCGTAGGTGGACGAAGATATGAAATAAAATCTGCCCCATAAAACGTAATTTTGCCACCCCTAAAAAGGCCGCCCCTGCCGCCCCCTACGCTACGCTACTGTATACAGTACAAACAATAGTAAACTCAACTTACCCTGCTAAACTCTCCGTAGCGTGTAAGTAGTTCGGCTGCTCGTCCACTATTGGTCCAGATTCGACCAATCCTGTCGCGACACGAGTCGGCGATGACGTTTTACCGCATTTTATGAGTGTTTTAGCGTCTTTATACGAATACGGTCGCAATTTTTTCGCCGCGATATACGAATCCGCATTATATGAACCCGCGTTATAGTGGGGTCTACCGTACTTGGATGATTTACGATTAGAATGTTAAATAAAATATGTTTATTTTTAACTCAGGAGTTTATCGTGCTGGCCCATCTTCGCTCGTTGCCATACGTCGTGGAGAAATTGGCTATATGTTTGACACTCCATTTATATTTTCTGAAGTAAATGCTGATATTATAAACTGGCAGAGAGATGAAACTTCAGATCTTGGTTGGAAAAAAATGGCAATTAATAAATATCAGTAAGCAGTAAATTATATAGGCTATATTAATAACAACTCTAGATATCTTGCTTTATAAATAAATTCAACGTGTTTTTTAATATTATAGCGTTGGAAAGTTACTTGCGACAAAGTCAGTCGGAATCGATGATACTCGAGGAGATAAAGATTTACAAAATATAACTGATGAATATAAAAGAAAAGAAGGTAAAATTATGTCCATTTTCGATTTTAAAGCTAAGAATTTAAAGCTAAGATTTTATTCTTTTAGAAATTTAAATAAAAAATAAGAAATTTTTGTAATTTCTAGGAACTATCGAGGAAAGAATGACCGTCAGAAATGCTATTAGATGCGGAGGATTAAATTTCATATACGATATACCATCCGTGGAGAAAGAAGACGTCATTCTGGATCTTCTCGACATTGAACAAGTGATGATAGGTGAACCATTTATGGTAACAGTCACGCTGGAGAATAAAAGTGATGAGCAAAGAACAGTTTCGGCTGTTTTATCGGCCAGTAGTGTTTACTACACCGGTATAGTAGCCGCTAAAATTAAGAGAGAAAATGTCGAATTTATGCTGAAACCAAAACAAAGTATGTGATGTTATTTTATATTTAATCGTCGAACGTTTTCTTGATTTAACAAAATATACTCGAATACTTGCAGAGGAAGTCCTCCAAATAAAAGTAACTTCTGACGAATACTACGATAAGTTAGTAGATTACTCTATGATAAAGATATATGCCGTTGCAACAGTTAAGGAAACCAAACAAACATGGTCTGAAGAGGATGATTTTCAAGTGATCAAACCTTCTGTCGATTTAGAAGTAGGTTCTCGTTGACTACGTAATAATCTGAATTTATTATTTATATTATTATTTATTTACATAAACTATGTTAATTATTTTATGATAACAGACACGCTTACGTCGTATGACCCTAATCATTAATTCATCAAACTTTAACTCAATATACATTAAAATAATTCATATACTGTAATTATCGAAAAATTTGTCTTAAGAATTTATAGCAAACATCTATAAGAATTTTAAACTTTATTAACAGATTGAAGGAACTCCAAAAGTAAACCAACAATTCGGCTTGAAAATGAGTTTTACAAATCCCTTAGACAGAAAATTGACTGATTGCACAGTTTCTATCGAATGCCCAGGAGTTACCATGTCCTATCGTTTCGATGTCAGGTATTTAGTGAATAATATACGTTTTCCTTAATTTCTTTTTTATTGTCTGTGTTCATATTTTAATATTTTTATTGTATTATTTTATAGAGACGTGAAACCCAAAGAAACATTTGTTTATCGCGAGCGCCTGAAACCCCAGACAGAAGGAAGCACCAAGCTGGCTTTGGTGTTTAATTCGCGACAGTTGAACGAATTAACTGGATCTATCGAATTGGATGTCGAAACTTAAACTGTTCACGTTTATTATATTTATAAATCTTATCGTTATTATTAACTGCAGCATTCTATTTTTATTTTATATATTTTTTTTATTTATTACGCATACTGGATACACTCCTTGATGCGGGGAGCAAAACCATCTACCAAAAAAAGGAAAAAAAAAAAAACAAAACACTTAGATACAATAAACAAAAAGCACAAGCAAAATTATACAATAATAATTTATATAAATAACAATTTAGATATAAATTAAAGAATTGAAAATCAAATGTAATAATTAATTAAAGTTAAAGTTTGGGAGCATCTGTCAATAAAATACAAAAAAAACAATAAATAAAAACAACCAAAAATAAGCAAACAGCTTACTTATGAAAAAGAAATAAGTTAATAACGAAGAGACAGCACTGACAGATGCTCCCAAACAACATTAGCAACAAGGCTAAATTTATAGTAGAGGAATCACGCCCCTAAAACAAAAGATCAACAGATTTTTTTAGAAAACAAAACACTTTAAATTGCTAACATTGTACCGATAAAATTTTAAGAAATAAAGACCTGGTAAGGACTTCACACCCAAAAACTTTTTCACGTAGCACTTTAAGACGCTCACATTTAGCCAAAATATGCCAGGCATCCACAATTTCTTTCTCAACACAAAAGTCACATGATTCTCTCGAATAATTATTTAAAAAATTTAATGAATTACACCTAGTCTGTATAAATAAAGACAAAATATTAAGGGAAACGTCTTGATTATATAAAGAATTATCAAAAAAAGATACATTCAAATTCTTATACCAACAATTATATATGCTATTATTTATTTTTTCATTTATATTGTATAAAAAATTATCAAAAATGTTAACAAGGAGAAGAGACCAGTCCATTAAATTCAAATCATCATTAATAAGATTAATACCATGATTATTACAGGAATCAATAAAATAACGTGTCCAATCTATAAACTTTTTACCAAGTATAAATTTCAGGCAAACCTTACTCAGACGATAATCATCAAGATTAGAAATTCTAGTAATCTAATTTCTTATCCTTCTAAATATTATAAATTTTATAGGAGTCAAGGCACATTCCATCATAATTAAATAACCCGGTATATAACGCGGTAAATAAAATAAGGATTTTTAATGAATTCAGTCTGTATACCATCGCCATTGCCCAAGTTAAAACCCTAAATCTCTGAAGCATATAATAAATAGGGCAGCACCACAGTTTTCAATAAACGTAAACGTAAATAATCAGTCAGATTACGTAATTTGGCAGACCTCCCTAACTGGATAATTTTATTCATCAATAATCTAGCAGAGTTCTCTTATTAATGCAATGCATACGAAATAAACCATTAGACGAAAATGTAACACCCAAATATTTGTAATTAGAGAAAACTTGAATTGGAGAACCCTTAAACCACCATTTATCTGCCCTCGCACGCTTACCTCCTCTTCGAAAAACAATAATCTTAGACTTATTCAAATTCAATTTCAAATCATTTTCATCTAAATAAATAGCCAATTTATGAATTAATCTTTGAAGTCCAACCACAGAATCAGATAAAATTACAATATCATCTGCGTAAGCCAGTATTTTAATTTGGAAACCATCTATTTCTATGCCATCACAGAAGAATTAATAATATCAAAGAGATCGTTCAAAAAAAATACTAAACAAGATTGGGCTCGAAATACAGCCCTGCTTAACACCAGTCTTAGAAAACATTACTGGCGAACAATTACCCCCAACTCTTACCATAAGCGAAGAATTTTCATACAAAGCAACAAGTAAAGATATAACTGAAACCATAATGCAACATCTTTGACCATAACAAATTCCTACAGACTCTACAGACGATAAATCAACAAAAAATGCGTATACCTTCCTCCGTTTCCGTAAAAAAGTTTTCTGAATAACCGTGTACAAAACAAAAATATTATCCAATGTGGAATAACTAGCCCGGAATCATGCCTGATTTTCATGCAATATATTTTTAACTTCTAACCATCGAGTCAGTCTTCTATACAAAATAGTACAAAACAATTTCGAAACACAAGATGATAACCAGATGCCTCTATAATTACCAGGAACATCCTTCCTACCATTCTTAAAAATCGGAATTAAAGTACTCATCTTCCAAGACTCCGGTATTATTCCAGTATCAAAAATCTTTAAGAAAAGACTCAAAAGATGTGATCTCAACGTCTCAAAATTCCAGAATTTCATTGGGATACCGTCAAAACCTAGGGGCTTTATTTGGGTTATACCTCCTCAAAGCATCATTAAGCTCACTCATAGATAATTCATGGTCCAAAAGTTCATCATACCAATTCCTACAATAATTAAAAATCGAAATATCTGAAAAATAAGGGTCCAAAGAACCAAATAAATTAAAAAAGTGATGAAACAAATCATCAATAGGAATAAAGCTGAAATTACAAGACAGCCTGCTTAACATGCCAGAAATACTGTAATTCCAAAAAAGTTGTTATCTTTCCTAAAACAATTCTGAATTTTACCAGCAAATAATATTTTTTTTTTCGCAATGCGAAACCGCTTCGCCAAACTTCGTAACATAACAAAACGTTATCGATCATTAAAATCATTACTCTTCCTAAAAGATCTCCAGGCTCTATTCCTANGATAACCAGATGCCTCTATAATTACCAGGAACATCCTTCCTACCATTCTTAAAAATCGGAATTAAAGTACAGTACTCATCTTCCAAGACTCCGGTATTATCCCAGTATCAAAAATCTTTAGGAAAAGACTTAAAAGATGTGGTCTCAACGTCTCAAAATTCCAGAATTCCATTGGGATACGGTCAAAACCGGGGGCTTTATTTGGCTTATACCTCCTCAAAGCATCATTAAGCTCACTCAGAAAATTCATGGTCCAAAAGTTCATTATACCAATTCCTACAATAATTAAAAATCGAAATATCTGCAAAATAAGGGTCCAAAGAACCAAATAAATTAAAAAAGTGATGAAACCAATCATCAATAGGAATAAAGCCGAAATTACAAGACTTAGCCTGCTTAACATGCCAGAAATACTGTAATTCCAAAAAAGTCTGTTATCTTTTCTAAAACAATTCTGAATTTTACCAGCAAATAATATTTTTTTTTTCGCAATGCGAAACCGCTTCGCCAAACTTCGTAACATAACAAAACGTTATCGATCATTAAAATCATTACTCTTCCTAAAAGATCTCCAGGCTCTATTCCTTGCACTAATTAACATTCTACAGTCCGAATCGAACCATGAAAAAGAATTCTTATGTTTCCTGATATTAAATCCCCACTTACAAGCCAAACTAAAAAGACAATTACTCAGGTCTTCCATTGAATCAAACTTATTCGAGGTACTGTACATATTTCCTTAATAGGCAACCTTAATTCATCCTTTCTAGATTCGTCCCAAAACAATCTATTAATCTTCTGCCTCTTTTCTAAAGAGATCAATCTATCATTGCCACAGGCCAGTCGTAAAATGAAGGGGTTATGATCGGAATCTAAACACTGATCCATCGTGAGAGAGAGAACTTCTTTCCAAATTAACGGAGAAACTATGGTCAAATCAATAACAGAACAGCCACGATTAGAGATGAAAAAATTCACCTGCTTCATCACCTAAACATCTCCCGTTAACAATAATCATATCCAAATCATCACATAAATGAAGCAACTTTCTACCACAAGAGTCAATCACCGAGTCTTTCGAATTCCTACGCAAAGGACAAACAATACCAAAGGAATTGAAAAATGCATCAGAAATTATATTTTCCAATCCAATCCTAGCGTTAAAATCACCGGCAATTAATACATTCCTATTATCTAATATCAAACCAGTTAAAGTATCAAAAATAGACTGCCAGTCATTTTCCCGAAAATAAACAAAACATACCAAAATATTACCAAGTTCGGCACCAAATTTGACAAGTATTAGAAAAGCATCTTGATAAACAACAACACAGGGAAAAGAGGATCTTATTGCTGCACAGTAACGACCTTTCGCGTGTAACTTAAAAGCCTTTCCAAAATGGAGATTGTAACTTTGCAAACAATCAGTTACGTCCGAATTTCTATTAGTAGAACCATGCCAGAAAGAAATACAATATCATATTGCAATAAATACTTCCAAAAAAACTTAGGTTTATTAAATAAACCATCACAATTCCAAATCAGAAATGAAGTATCCCTATCCGGTAGTTGCTAGGATGAAACAGGCTTAACCTGGTCACAATCAACATCGTAAAAGTACTTCTTTCCATCAATAATAATTTTATCATAAACTATTTTTACCATTCGCGCTCCAGAAAGCTTTGATTGTGTACCGAAATCCCGAAGCTTAAATCTAATATTTTTCTAATATTTAATAAATGATGACTTCTCTCCTAGAGTGAAAACTCTAGGAGAGAAGTCATCATTTACATAAACCCCATCCGGTTTTAACTTCAGAACTCGTTTCTTAAAGTACATTTTTTTCATAATAATTAACAAAAGTACAAATAATTAATCTAGGGGAATTGGCTTTTTTCTTTCCCACTCTCATTGCCATACCGATTTTAATGTCGGGCATCTGTAAAACACGTGAAGCAAATTCAATTATTTTCTCTTTAATTTCTAGAGAAGATTCATCCCGAACCTCCTCCAAACCGGAAATGACAACGTTATTTATCGTCGTTGGTTATTCAAAAAATCAAGTTCACGAGTAATATCGTTAAACTTTTTCGTAACATTACTTGATCACTTAAACTACAGTTTTTATCAGCCAATATACCCTCTTCGAGGTTAAAATCTCCTTCCAGAAGATATGCAAATTCTTCCTCCTTGCAACTCTTCAAAGATTTCTTTTTACTACTAGTCTCTGCTTCCCAGAAGCTCGGTGAATACGACTTTCTTTTCGGATTAACTGCCATAATAATAAAGACTTACCTATAAAAAAGAAATAAGTTAATAACGAAGATACAGCACTGACAGATGCTCCCCCAGCATTCTATTTAAAATATATTTATTATTAAAAGATTTTTATTGTTATTTCTAATTTAAAAAAAAACATAGACAGCTAATTTTTTATTTAACGTAAATTATTATTTTATTATACGTATTTTAGAATATTTTTACCAAAATGTTATTTTTCTATGCTTAACTTTTTCATGTTTTGATGGAATAAAATAAAAATTTGATAAAATGAATATTTTTTGTCTTTGTTTATTGTTTCATTTAAATACAGTACTTAATTTATTCTGAAAAGTAAATATTTAATATTAAAAGACAACTTAAATTAGTAAAAATTTATGCTTAAAATAAAACTTTAATAAATATAAAAATTATAGATAAGAATTTATAAAAATTCTGTATAAAGAATAACTTTTATAGGCGAAAATAATTATTAATAAGAAGGCAATTAATTAATTGACTTCATTGAGGGCTCTGAATTTATCAATAAAATTTAAAGAACAATGAGTCAGTCAGTCTGTAAGATTTTATTACCGTTGTCAGGTAGACAAAAGGAACTTTAAAATTCCAACAATTTTTCTATTAATTTAATAGCTTTATTAAGTGTATTTAAGTTTTAAACGATTCTAAGGAAAATTTTAATAAAATATTGTAAATAAAATTTAAAAGTTAATGCAGTGATTTTTTTAAAACGAAGTAATCATAAATTGCTTAACATTTTTTTCTGTTACATAAGTTTTAAATATAATCGAATATTTCTAATATACAGTATTTTAAATAAAAATTAAATATTACCGCCATTTAAAAAATATTCATCGTCCACCTAACAACTTTATTTGACAATCATTAAGATCACGTGGCTATTGAGTCAAATGGCCTTGGTCCGACCCACATTCATAGGAGGCATCACATGGTTTATGTAAAACTTTTTTAGTTATTCATAAATGCTCACCTGTGCCACACAACATGGGCAACGTCTGGTCCTATCTGGAAAACTGCTGCGATGATACATCGCGTGAAACTTCTCTACCAATTCATAATTTACCTCGATCTCCGACTATAGTTACAGATAAGCTATTATTGTGAGAGCCAAAGTTGGTGAAGAAATTTTTGTTCGATTTAGTTTTTCGTTAAAGTTGTTTTGCTAAAATCGTCAAAGATAATTATACTGTTTCCACGGACTTATTTTCTTGTTGAAGATGATACTGTACATCGAATGCATCACCCGGAATCAACGAGTTAAAATGTGACTATTGGTCCCGATATACTAACCTTCTAATCATGGGAAGTCATGGGAAAAACCAAGGAGAAGCCCCCTAATGAAAGGGAGGGGTGACAACAAGCCGAGGCAATCGTCATCAACTCGAATTCTGAACTGTGTTTGTGTGTGTTCGCCGATTTCAGCCATCGACACTCACTGCCCTCGCAAGAGAAAAAAGGACTTTCCTTCTTCCAGAGTCGATGAGTCTTCATGAAACCGAGCATCGACTCGCCGAATCTGAGATTTCTACTTTCAAGGACCAACAAGTGATTGAAGTATTTATCATCTTGCGAACGATTGTGAACTCTCTCTTGATCAGGGTCGCGTTAGGTTTATCTTTCTATACACTTCTCCTTTTAGCAATTATGCTAAGCATCCGGATTATTATTGTAGAAACTTCTAAACCAGGGGTGGCCAACCTTTTAAGCAGGCGGGTCAAATTTCAGAAATAATATTTCATGCCGGGCCAAGCACCTATTTTGTTTTTTTTTTTTTTTTAAATTAAAGTAAACAAGCAAGCATGCTACAGCTTCAACCGCATCGTTGCTTTCCAGTAGGTGAGATCGTGGTCAAACACTTGCCTGGTTTAATGTAAAAAAAAAACACAAAAAATAGGTATATTTATTTTTTTGAAAAAAATAAAACAAAACCGAGAATCATTTATTTAATAACCGAGAAACATATTTATTAGACAATTTAAAAATATTTAAAAGTGAGACATCTGACTTTGTTTTACAGAACTAACAAGTAAGTGCATCAAAATTGATCTGGACTGATGTAGTCGCTACACGCAAACAGTTTTCCAAATGAACATCAGTAATTCGTGTTCTCACTTGTGATTTGATGTACTTCATACGACTAAAAAGTTGTTCACACGCATAAGTGTTTCCAAATAGCGAAACCATTGACAGAGCATGTTTGTAAAACGCAAGATATTTATCCTTGTCCAAATACGTTTCATAGAACTCTTCCAAACCTTCTTAACTCTTCTAATGTTCATTTGGTGATATGTACAATAAAGTTAACATTTATGTTCATTTGACCTAGCTCCGCGGGCCGCAACACGACTCCCGGCGGGCCGCATGCGGCCCGCGGGCCTCATGTTGGCCACCCCTGTTCTAAACAATATCTCGTAAACCTTGTGAATAATGTCTATCAATAAACGGGTATTTTTGTTAAATGCTAATTTGTAGAGTGTACTTCTACCGGTCGTTTCCATTCGCCTCCATTCCGGACTCGGAATGGAGGCGAATGGAAACGCGATCGCTCGCGCGAAAATTAACGTAACGGCCATCGAAATTTCCGTGTTAGTCCTGACAAGGCATCGAAGAGGTGTCGACCCTGCGGTCACATTATTATTATTTATTTTTAATTTTTCTTAATACTTTGAAAATAAATAACGTGCCAGTTTATTTCTTCCTTTTATATTTTTTCATCAACAAAAATTAATATACAGTGGTGCCTCGTATAACGTACTCCTGAAATAACAGACGTTGCGAACAACGGACTTTCTGTTTGGCCGTTACGTTAGGCGAACAATGGACTTTCTGCGAACAAATGCGAATGACGTTTCCACTCTTTTGCCTCAATGACAATCTGCTATTTTTATAATATATTAATATTATAAGAATATATTATTAGTATATCTGAAGTACAGAGCTCCCGTTGTGATTCAGCTTGCTCCCTTGTTTATTACGTACATCACCTCAGTGCAGGGTATTTACATTTATTCAAGTGTTGTGCAAATCATGGCTTCTAAAAAACAGAAAGGTGATTTTCAATTGAAACAAAGCAAGAAATCATTAGAAGGAATGAAAGTTGACAGAAACTTCCTTGTCAAATGGGGACAGGTTCAGGAGTTTACCAACATTCATTATCCAAACACAGTTGAGGCCAACAGGATCAATGATCTCTACCTTGACACCCTCGACAGGTGTTGAAGAAGAAAGAGAAACAGACCACCTTGGACATGTTTTTCAAGAAGCCAGCTGCAAAAAGACAAAGGATGGAACAAGAGGAGTTGACCCTGCAAGCCCCAATAGCATCTCCTGAATCTGACTCCGATTAAAAAACAATATAAAGAGACTGCTGCAATGTGTAAAAAGTCTGTATCTGTATGAATGTGTGAATAAAGTGATCCTCCACCTCCTCCTCACAACATCTGACTATCTGGCATAATTGGTGACTGCTCCATTTTCATTTTTTTATGGTACAGTACGGTTATTTTGTGCTGCGGAACGAATTATATGTTTCAACATGTATTTCTATGGGAAAATGCGTTTCGTATAACGGACTTTTCACTTAACGGACGTGCACTTGGAACGGATTAAGTACAGTACGTTATACGAGGCACCACTGTACTTGGTTTATATTGTTGTATCGTACCGAAAGAGGAAAAAGTACTTTATCTATAGATTGTATTGTATGTTGGTCTTTCATAATGATGACTGATTAACTTTACCTACACATTCAATTCACTATACATCGGGTATTAACCTATAGCTTCCATAATACGCTACAAAATACTATGTTTACGCGTTCTTTTATTGCAGGGCGAATAATTAAAAAAAAAAATTCCTATTAGGGGAAATTAATATTTTGAGGAGGTAAAAAACTTGAAATTGTCACTTTGTTATTCTTCTGAAGAACTTTTCTATCGGCATAATTCACGGACTGATTGTGATTTATTTATGTTATAAAAATAAAAAAAAATTTATTTATTCAATAAAAATTGTAAACTAAGTAAAATTCTAAATATTTATCACAAAATTGAAATATTTTATAATAAAAACACCAATTATAATGTTTTAAATTATAATTTATTCGAAATCTTATCGTGTAATAAGAGTTATTTTTATGGATAAATGAAGATTTGTATGTTTTTCTTAATTAAAACATTCAGATGAATAAGTAAAATATTATTTATTCTATATATATTTTTTTAAACATTTGTTTAAGAATTGATTATCGTAGATAAAAGTTCTTGTTGCTTACATGAATATATTCTGATTTTAATTTTTAAAGATTGTATTAATTATAATTTTTTTATAATGTCTTCTAGACTTTTCTTTTCTTTTTTTTAAATATAGAAAAGAGACTTTGTGAGTCTGGAAATAATTTTTAATGAATTAATGTAGTTTTCATTATTTTAACAAAAGTGTAATTGCTTTTTCTTCCACCAATTCTAAATAGTAAAATTATTTTGTACATACTGTATCTTAGAAAATAATTTTGTCTTTTCCATTACGGGAGTTTAAAGTAGTATAAATTTATAATTTATTTATTTCATTTACATTTAAATTCANCGAGAAACATATTTATTAGACAATTTAAAAATATTTAAAAGTGAGACATCTGACTTTGTTTTACAGAACTAACAAGTAAGTGCATCAAAATTGATCTGGACTGATGTAGTCGCTACACGCAAACAGTTTTCCAAATGAACATCAGTAATTCGTATTCTCACTTGTGATTTGATGTACTTCATACGACTAAAAAGTTGTTCACCCGCATAAGTGTTTCCAAATAGCGAAACCATTGACAGAGCATGTTTGTAAAACGGAAGATATTTATCCTTGTCCAAATACGTTTCATAGAACTCTTCCAAACTTTCTTAACTCTTCTAATGTTCATTTGGTGATATGTACAATAAAGTTAACATTTATGTTCATTTGACCTAGCTCCGCGGGCCGCAACACGACTCCCAGCGGGCCTCATGCGGCCCGCGGGCCTCATGTTGGCCACCCCTGTTCTAAACAATATCTCGTAAACCTTGTGAATAATGTCTATCAATAAACGGGTATTTTTGTTAAATGCTAATTTGTAGAGTGTACTTCTACCGGTCGTTTCCATTCGCCTCCATTCCGGACTCGGAATGGAGGCGAATGGAAACGCGATCGCTCGCGCGAAAATTAACGTAACGGCCATCGAAATTTCCGTGTTAGTCCTGACAAGGCATCGAAGAGGTGTCGACCCTGCGGTCACATTATTATTATTTATTTTTAATTTTTCTTAATACTTTGAAAATAAATAACGTGCCAGTTTATTTCTTCCTTTTATATTTTTTCATCAACAAAAATTAATATACAGTGGTGCCTCGTATAACGTACTCCTGAAATAACAGACGTTGCGAACAACGGACTTTCTGTTTGGCCGTTACGTTAGGCGAACAATGGACTTTCTGCGAACAAATGCGAATGACGTTTCCACTCTTTTTCCTCAATGACAATCTGCTATTTTTATAATATATTAATATTATAAGAATATATTATTAGTATATCTGAAGTACAGAGCTCCCGTTGTGATTCAGCTTGCTCCCTTGTTTATTACGTACATCACCTCAGTGCAGGGTATTTACATTTATTCAAGTGTTGTGCAAATCATGGCTTCTAAAAAACAGAAAGGTGATTTTCAATTGAAACAAAGCAAGAAATCATTAGAAGGAATGAAAGTTGACAGAAACTTCCTTGTCAAATGGGGACAGGTTCAGGAGTTTACCAACATTCATTATCCAAACACAGTTGAGGCCAACAGGATCAATGATCTCTACCTTGACACCCTCGACAGGTGTTGAAGAAGAAAGAGAAACAGACCACCTTGGACATGTTTTTCAAGAAGCCAGCTGCAAAAAGACAAAGGATGGAACAAGAGGAGTTGACCCTGCAAGCCCCAATAGCATCTCCTGAATCTGACTCCGATTAAAAAACAATATAAAGAGACTGCTGCAATGTGTAAAAAGTCTGTATCTGTATGAATGTGTGAATAAAGTGATCCTCCACCTCCTCCTCACAACATCTGACTATCTGGCATAATTGGTGACTGCTCCATTTTCATTTTTTTATGGTACAGTACGGTTATTTTGTGCTGCGGAACGAATTATATGTTTTAACATGTATTTCTATGGGAAAATGCGTTTCGTATAACGGACTTTTCACTTAACGGACGTGCACTTGGAACGGATTAAGTACAGTACGTTATACGAGGCACCACTGTACTTGGTTTATATTGTTGTATCGTACCGAAAGAGGAAAAAGTACTTTATCTATAGATTGTATTGTATGTTGGTCTTTCATAATGATGACTGATTAACTTTACCTACACATTCAATTCACTATACATCGGGTATTAACCTATAGCTTCCATAATACGCTACAAAATACTATGTTTACGCGTTCTTTTATTGCAGGGCGAATAATTAAAAAAAAAAAATTCCTATTAGGGGAAATTAATATTTTGAGGAGGTAAAAAACTTGAAATTGTCACTTTGTTATTCTTCTGAAGAACTTTTCTATCGGCATAATTCACGGACTGATTGTGATTTATTTATGTTATAAAAATAAAAAAAAATTTATTTATTCAATAAAAATTGTAAACTAAGTAAAATTCTAAATATTTATCACAAAATTGAAATATTTTATAATAAAAACACCAATTATAATGTTTTAAATTATAATTTATTCGAAATCTTATCGTGTAATAAGAGTTATTTTTATGGATAAATGAAGATTTGTATGTTTTTCTTAATTAAAACATTCAGATGAATAAGTAAAATATTATTTATTCTATATATATTTTTTTAAACATTTGTTTAAGAATTGATTATCGTAGATAAAAGTTCTTGTTGCTTACATGAATATATTCTGATTTTAATTTTTAAAGATTGTATTAATTATAATTTTTTTATAATGTCTTCTAGACTTTTCTTTTCTTTTTTTTAAATATAGAAAAGAGACTTTGTGAGTCTGGAAATAATTTTTAATGAATTAATGTAGTTTTCATTATTTTAACAAAAGTGTAATTGCTTTTTCTTCCACCAATTCTAAATAGTAAAATTATTTTGTACATACTGTATCTTAGAAAATAATTTTGTCTTTTCCATTACGGGAGTTTAAAGTAGTATAAATTTATAATTTATTTATTTCATTTACATTTAAATTCATTTAATAAACAATTGTAACTTAAACTAATAAGATGAGACTATTAACAAATCTATATCTATCTATATATATATATATATATATGGACGTGTTTGTGCCTATACGTCACTTTGCAGCCAAAACTACACATCGCACATGAATTGTGTTTGTGTATGGTAGTAGCCCCAAATCTCCCATCGTGCACTATGGTGGTTGCGTCTCGACAGCTATAAGGGTGTGGAAGATATGGGGGTGGAAAGTGGTTGACTTCGAAAATGTGTGATGCTTCAAGGAGAATGTTCCAGTTTTTTCTAGAATGTTCCAGAACCTAGAGGTGAAATTTGGTACACAGTTAGGGTACGTCATGAAAACGCACACTAAGAAGGGATTTTTTGAAATTTCCACGCGAGAGGAGATGGAGAGCATTAAGGCTTAACCTGAAGAACTACTTTTACTGTACTATTTTAGATGCGATATTTTGTTATTAATTACGTTTAGTCTTCATTGAGTACTTAGGGGTGTTAAATTGACAACATTTTAGATACTGTTATAAATATTTTTTATATATTTCGATTTTTTTTAACCAAATGTTCGAAGTTTCGAACATTTGGTTAAAAAAATCGAATTTCGAATTTTTTAATTCGAATTTCTTTTTGCATATTGGTTTTAATTTGATTATACGATTGAAAACATTCTAGAAAATTTATCAAATTAAAAGCAGTTCGTTTTATTCTCGGCAATTCTCATCATTCTCGGTGGTAGGTATTAAATAACAATTACTATGGTTGTTGAAATATTGAATGTAAATAAGGTTTGCTTGCAAAATCCGCGCGAGCGAAGCCGCGGGTAACAGCTAGTATTTTATAAAAATTCAGTGGACCCTCGCTTAACGAGCATAATTTGTTTCACAATCTTACTCGTAATGCGAAACACTCGTTACGCGATACATATTTTCTCATATAAATTAATGTAAAATACAATAATGCGGCATTCTATGCCGAAAAAATCCTCAAAAATTTTATGTATAAAGTTTATTCAAAGATATTAATACAGTCGACCCCCCTATAACACGGTAGATACGTTCCGATTTTTATGAATCCATTTTCTACGAGTCCAGCCAATCACAGCCAGGCACATATGCTGTTTACGAACTACGGCTATTTGTAAGGTTTATTGCATAAAATTAATCGATTCTAGACTAATTCGACTCAACATTTTCAAAATACGTATAATTTTTTGGGAATAATCCATATAAACTATGCTACAAACAAAAAATTGTAGGATTACTTACCGAGCGTGCACCGTTCGACCATGTTATAGCTTGTTTTCGTCATGGAGCTTGTCATCGAATGGCGCTCGAGTGCTTCCTATAAATTATTTTTTTTCGCGGAAAATTATTTAACGTCCATAAAAATAAAATTTTTATGGACGTTAAATAATAAATGGTGTTTAGTAGGTCCGCTGCTCGTTTAAACTCAACGGTTTGTGCAATATCCGCTATTGGTCTAGATTCGACCAATTTTGTCGCACACGAGTCGGCGATGACGTTTTACCGAATGGTGTTTTTTAGCATGTTTGTACGAATACTGTCGCAATTTTTTCGCTGTGATATAGGAATCCGAACTATAAGAACCCGTGTTACAGGGGGGTCGACTGTGCAATATATATTGTTAAGGAGCGTAAATTATCTTTATGTTTTCTTCTAGTGTTGAATAAACCAACCTGAAATGCGAATTCGATTTGCAGAAAACAAAAAAATCGAAAAATATCTTGTAAACAGTCACACAATATGACAAATTTTTGGGCTATGTAAAAACTATAATTTAATATTAGAAATTGATTAATTTGACTAGAGGTAGGCAGTTATGCTGTCATCTCGTATTAAATTTAATAATTATAAATAATTAATTTTTAATTTAAATTTTTCTAAATTTAATTTAGAATTGGTCATTAATTAAATATAATGCAAGATAGCATCATAACTGCCTACCTTTAGTCAAATTAATCAATTTCTAATATTTAATTATAGCCTTTACGTAGCCCAAAAATTTCGTACATCGTTTGGCGTGTTTATTATATAACGGGTTACGGTTGTTGATGTTTATACGTAATATGTGTGAACACAAGCAACACTAAGATGCTAGTGGAACGAGTGCTAAACATGGACTGATGGTGCATGCGCACAATCCGGGACTCTCCCCCTCCTCATCACTCGTTATGCGAAACGTAGCTCGTTAAACGAATTATTTTACAATTTGTTTTGCTCGTTATGCGAAGTTCGTTAAACGAGGTTCCACTGAATTAAAATAAATCTTACTGTTATCAAAACTACTCGTACTAAAATAATTGCAGATTTCCTGGTGCTGCAATTAAGGACAAAGGTGAAAACAGAAATAGATGCAATTTTTCATACTTATAATTCCTATTCATTCTGTGGATTAAAATGGAAGCTTTTAACTTCAAGTGCTTTTTTCTCCAATGCTGCGATCGTATAATTTGTTTTTGCCACTTGGCCATACGCGGGGAACGGGAAATAATGCCTTCCGGGAGGTCTTTCAAGAGTAACTGCCCCTATTCAGGCGTTACAAACGTGGAGAAAACCCGGAAAACTCCACGTGGTCAGCTCGTCCGGGCGAAGTGCAAACTCACGACCGAACTCTCAGTGTTTAGGGAACGGAACCGCTTGGACACTGGTGGGCCTTTTCATAGTTACTCTCTAGGACCCTGTGAAAAATTCTAGACAAATTTATCATTGAGTGATAATTAATTATTACGCAATAGTAATTAAATACGATTGCATAATTAAAGAGAAGAATTAATTATTAAGAAAAAATTCAGTTTGTGTGGTACTTAAATTTCTGTTAATAATTATAAACCTCTATGCTTCTTCAGTAATTTTGACTTACAAATTACTTAGCAATAAGCCCAGCGCTATTTGATCGAAAAATAGGCAGCAGTAATATTAAAATGAAAACGATATTAAAAGTTTAACTATATTTGCAGTAAACATAACAATGGTATGCTAAGTGTCAAGAGGAAGAAATCAAAAAACTTTATATGATAGCCTATATCTTCTGCAAGATCCGAAGGAGTAACTATAAAAATATTTGATGTAAATCGGGCAAAGTTTTAAAACTTAGAAAATGCCCATGTTCTAGTAGGATATCGCTTGTGGATTGGTGGTGCTGTTAACAGTGAAACGTTGAATACATTTGTTAGTGTTCTCTTCAGCACTTCTGAAATTCAAAAGTCCATCAAATGTAGAATGCATTGCGCTGGCCATCTGAAATTTTAAAAATATTTCTAATCACTAAATAATTGTAATTGTAAATAAACATTTTAGCTGTAATTACCTTGATAGGAAACTTTTTGTTGATGTCTATAAATCCGCACATTGACATTCTTAAAGCAATCTTTCCAAATCGTTTCATAAAGTTTAAAATCTTTTTGAAAGTGGATCGAAAATTTTAGTTTATTAATATTTAACAATTCCGGTTTATTTGAAAGCAAAATTAAACTTACCTTTAACTTTTTTTCAAGTTTAAATTTACATCCTGCAAACTTTCTAATATCTTGAAACGTATTTTCCGTCTATAGACAAAGCAATATTTTACTTTATCATAACATTACCAAATTTTAAAAGAATTTAATAGAACTTACCACTGCAACACCAGAAGAAAAAATAAAAGCAGAGACAATGCAAATAATGGTTAAAACTGCAGATATTAAAAATGCAAGGTATTTCATAAGCATATCCATTTCTAAAAACAGTGATGAGTAGAAGCAAAGACTCGTTTCAAGCAAGAGAGCAAAATAAGCAATCATCATTGGAACATCTACAGCGGAGTTAGAGGTTTCCTTGATTGTCCAAAGATCTGCGTGTTGAGTCATCAGCATTTCTAATTTAAATTCGATACGCGAATCGTTAGGACGAAGAAGATATAACTCTTTCCTTAATCTGACAAACTCTCCTCTCAAAATCGAATGAATAAATATCAAAATTAACATAAAATGCAAGATCATTCCGGCAATGTACATTATATATATACCAGACAAAATTGTACAGAATAATCCTTGATATTGAAACCGTGAGTTTGTTTCGTAACTACCATAAAAGACCAACATATTCACAACTTGAAATGAAATTGAGATATTGAATATCAATAATAAAAACAAGAGCCAGATTTTACGAAATTTTACGGAAAAGTTAACTTCTTCCGAATGAGTCAGGTTTCTTAATTTTAAGACTGGATTCATCTTAGATCTTTTCATCCAACTGAAAATAAATGAAACAACCAATGCCAAAATAGCGCATGTAAATTTCAGAAAAATGACATCCTGACCGAATAATGAAAAAGCTCCCTCGCACGGAATATAATCTTTAATACCAGAGATCATCATTAAAGTTAACATAAAGGATACGAACCATAAATATAATTCGATAGACGAAAAATATATCTTTGTTAGAAATGTGTGAAAACTCCCATAAGATTTACAATCCTTACAAAGGCAAGGATCGAGAGGATCTACACCCCATATTAAGGAAGTGGAAAAATAATCTCTTAAAAAGCATCTCAGATACCCGTATTTGAAAGATCAAACGACTCTACTTGAATTGTCATCTCCATCTTCTTATATTAGAATTCAGAACTTCAGAAATTCTTGAAAACCTTTAAATAGAGTAATCATTCATTTGAAATTATTTATTGATTATATATTAGGAGTTGAGCCCCCGTTGCTCGGGCAAAAAATAACATTATGATTTTTAGATTCTTTCGTACTTTTAATTAATTTATTATATTATAGTATTTGATTTATATAACTAAGAATGTTATCTTACCTAGCCTAAGGGTTTAAAATACCAAGTGCCTAATATCCCGAATTTAAAAATTTTTTTAAAGTTTGTAAGTAGAGGAATAAAGAATATTGAAAATGAGTTAGATTGTTTATTTGGTTTGATAAACTCTAACTTATTAACGAAGTAGCAACGTTGCAGAGATGTAAAGGATACCGTCCGGAAAAAAAATCGCTTATACTTGACCTTCAGTGTTACATAAATAAAACTATGGCATTTAAAACAATGTTGTGCGATGAAATTTATGTAAAACTTGATGAAAATGAGAGCGAGCAAGCGAAGCGTGCGGGGTGAATCCGCTAATATATATATATATATAACTTTTCGTCATTGGAACATCTAGAGTGGAGTTACCAGTTTTATTGATTGTCCAGAGATCTGCGTGTTGAGTCATCAGAATTGTATAAGGTCGAATACAAGAATGATATGTTTATATTTAGAAAATTTGAATGAAACGAAAATTATTTCTAAACAGATATTACATAAGTGGGCGCAACCTATCGCTAAATACAATTTACTGTGTATTAAACAACTAACAGATTCAACGGCAATGAACTGAAATACAGATTCCTCGTTTGGGTAATCAAACTGAGACAGTGGTCTGAATATTTCTTTCAGAAAACATTTTCCAGAGATATTTTTCTGATTTGAGGGATGACAAATGCAATTGGTGTGTTAATTTATACACATTTAAACACACGTATATATGTATGTGTTTTTACAAAACTTAATATGAGGTTTCAGGATTTTTCAATTTACGGAAGGTACTACGCTACGGATTCCTCGTATGGATGTTGTCTTGACCGCTGCAGCAATGAGTTAAGAAGTACAGTAGAGCATCGATTATCCAGCCCCCCGATTAACCGTCACATCGGTTAGCCGGCCGTTCTAGTCGGCAAATTTCAAATGTCCGTTAGTGATGTGGCGCTACAATATTTGGCTATGTCTTGGCTACTTTAATATTGTTTTTGTTAAATTTTTGCGTGTTTTAGCTGGCTACACTGGCTCGACCAATGAAGGGAGGCCCGTATTTAAACGAGATTTAATTTTCTAATTATGAGTGGTTGTTTGTTTTGTGAGCAATAAAATAATTTAAAAATAATTTTTAACGATACAATAGCGACGATTATTATTTAAAAAAATTTTTTTAGGCTTAACATCGATGAAAATTCAACGCGAAGTTGGTTAATAGAGATATACTAATATACTAATTACATGGGATATACTAATATGCTAATATACTATACTAATAATGTATTTTTTTCATTCTTTTCGGTTATCCGATTTTTTCAGTTATCCGACCAACCTGAGTCCCCAATTGAGTCGGATAATCGATGCTCTACTGTATTATATTTTGCTTAAGCGTTATTTATAATTTAACGACTTAATGTGCTGGTAACATTTCATCATATTATGTTTTAACTTATGAACAAAATTTGCTTTTTTTTTTATAAATAATATACAGTAATATCCCGAACTTACGCGATAGGTGGGCCCGAGCGATAACCGCGTAAGTCGGGGTATAATTTCGCAATTTGTATAAAATCCATGTCGGATGTATGTAAGCTAATAAATGTTCTCGTTAATCTTATCTCGTCTTTTGATTCGTTCACGGTTACAAGAAATCACCACATAGAGTCTCTCAAGACTTCGTAGATATAACAAACACAGAAATAAATAACACAAAATAAATTGTAGCTATATGTTGATTCGGCGCGACACGTCCGAACATGTAAGCCGAACAATAATGTGGGAGGAGCGAGTAATTCAAGAGTTGCGTGACACTCAAACAAAAGACAAATCAACGAGATTTGAAAATTGCGTAACTCCGGGTTCGCGTAAGTCGGGCTAGCGTAAGTCGAGGTATTACTGTATACAAACTGATAATTTTTCGTTACCTTTATTGTTGAAGCGTAATATATCTATATCTATCTATATATATAAAAATGGACGTGTGTGTCCCTTTATCACTTTTCAGAAAAAACTACACATCGCACATGAATGGTGTTTGTATGTGGTAGTAGCCCCAAGTCTCCATTCGTGCATAGGGGTGGTTGCGTCTCGATAGCTATAAGGGTGCGGGAGATATGGGCTTGAAAGTGGTTGAAAGTGGCTTTCTATTTCGAATGTTTTGTTCGAATTTGTTCGAAGAAATTAGAACAAATTCGAACATAAAATTCGAATATTGGTTCGATTATAGAACGATTGTAAACGTTCCAGAAACGTTGAAAAGAGTTCGTTTGACTGGACGTGAACAAGAGACGTTTAGAAATAGAATCGGGACCAGGTCTCTAATTANTATTATTATTATAAAAAGGCAAAAAGAAAAGCTTTAATTTTGAGGGTAGAGATAAGTTTTAAAAAAAGCATTGTAAATGCCACTAACAGTAAAATTTGTATTTAGTCCGCTTATGCATATTTAAATATAATTGGATATTAGGAACAACAACCAGATTGACTGTCAATTACACGCAAGTCTAAAGCTGTGGGAATTACACCCGATTCCGATATGCATCTGAAAAGCTTATCACGTACGGATAATGTTGATCGTCATTTATCTACCTTTATCTTTAACAGCTCACTCCTATAAATTAATCGAAATTTACCTACCATGTAGACCTTATTGTTGTAATTGCCAAGTATCAAATAAAAAAAAATGAGCTCAGTGCACTTACCAGTTGTTCTTAATTATTTAGAATTTTTAAACGCATTTCTAATTAATGAATATTTTCACTTGAGCACAGAACATGTCCTTTACCAATGGAAGATATGTGAAATACATATAGCATGCTTTTAAATTAATCCAGAATATTACTAAACTCCTATTGCTGTCTTCATAAATAAACGAATAATAAACAAAAAATGTAATGTATTTGTTTAATTTAAGCTCTAAATGAAATTGTATCTGAAAACGTATAGAATCTTTTATTTGGTAAATGTAATTTTAGATAAAATGCACTTATATCGTTCGAAGTATTAAATATTAGCCTATATACGAATGTAATTTAGTTATGTAAACTGAAACGTGATTATTTTACTTTAACCGTAGAATATAGGAATTATTTATAATCAATTTGACAGTCTAATCGATTAAAATTCTATTAACTTTGTACTTCGAATGGAAATTTATGAATATTTTTAAAATTTATTCTTCGATAAACAAGCTTATGTTATTAGAATGAAAATCATTTGAAGTAATACATGCAAATCGATTCTAAGCACAAATCTGTAAAATGTGCTTTAAATTATTTGATTACATGTCTACCGACTATCTTTTTATCCCCTTTTTTATTTAATTAATTTTTAATTATTGTTAAAATTCCAGTTATTTTAGGAGCTATCAGAATAAGAAATTTGATCATTATTTTATTATAACGCTATCCATTGTAATATACATCGTTTAAGTCCGACATCTAAAATTAATTTCGACGCTTTTTGCTGTTCCGAAATGAATTTTAGGTCCATATAGTTAATCTGGTTCTTTTTCTCTTACGATTTTCATGTCTGCTCTCGACTTTCATCTGTTTAATTCCGTTCAAGAGATTAAGGAAAGACAGAGACGAACGGACGACAGTGGGAATTTATAGGTCTACAATTTTTTTGCTCTTCAGTAACCGAGTGGATAAAATCATCGAACATAGGAAGTCGGTCGTGGTTTGCGCACGGCCACGCGAAATTTTCTGGGTTTTCTTCGTGTTAGTAACAATTAAATTCAGGGCAGCTTTACATAAAAGTTTTTCCGGGATGCATCCTCCTCGGCAGATGGCTGACATGTTGCATTGCCTAACTATTAGGAAACCTATCTCCACTTAGTAATTCATAAACCCATTCCCCAAACTTATTTCACTGATACCACTTAAATGTTCTAACGTTCAGCCAAATTAATGTACTGTACGTGCAACGATTTTAAGGCACAAAATAGAGCTGGAAGTCTTTTTCTGTGCCGATGTTTATTTATTTTTTATTTATTTATCATCATGGCGACTTTGTTTTATTCAAAATTTGCTGCAGTTGTAGTCTGTGTAATGTGAACTTTATTTACGTGTTGAGTCTTATTGTCAAATCTGCTTTTGGTGGTATGCTTATGCCGCAACATTCAAAAGTTTTCTTTACTTAGATGTTTTTGTTAGCTTCATTTTTCAACCTGGTTTCACCAGTTCTTTTACGGGCACATAAAAGCAATCATTTTCGCAATTTTACAAGATTTTTTTTTATTTAAACAAGTCTTATATCAAGTCTTTTGGACGTTAAGGTTAGAAACATCATACTTTATTCAATACGGATCACTTTTCAAATAATAATATTAGACCAATATTAAGTAGTAGTCGTTGACCATCCCCTCTGCCTGGAGGAGAACAACTAATACTTTTGGTCGAATTAACTTCAACCTCCATCTTCAACAATCCCTTCTTCCTGCCGGACCCACCGATATGGTTGCATTCGAATAAGAAAATTACATAATACGAGATTACTGGTGAGCACAAAATATGATTTAAGTAATTTTCTACGGTGCCGAGTATAAATATTTGGTTCATTTTTCGCGAAATTTCATTGGCTGGCAAATCAGAAATGTGAATGAAACAATTTATTAGAGCTAACATTAAAAAAATGCTGTCTACTTGACCAATAAAAGTGTGTCATTTTGTATCTGAGTATCGCGATAAACACGATAATAGTAGGATAAAATAGCCAAATTCTTTATATGGTTTTCATTTTAATATTTTTAATATTATAGTATTTGATTTATATAACTACAGACGTTATCTTACGCAAATATTGATCACGCGGAGTGACAAATATAACATATTTTTTAAATTTAATTTTTTTACTGTACATAATTTAAAGAACTTTTAAAATGTGTACACTCAGCGTCATAAATCTTTGCGTAAAATATAGTATTTGATTTATATAACTACAAACGTTAATATAATATAATAGAAGGGTTAGAAGTACGAACTGATCTAATAATCTTAACGTTGGTACCTATTTTATGCCCGGAGAGCGCTTGGCTTACCAGTTAGTTTTTCGGCAAATAAACTTATATATTTTCGAATGAAAAATTTATTTGAAGTTATATAAGCTTATTCATCGATTCTAAGAGCAAGTCTATAAAATGTATACTTTAGATCTTTATTGATTATATGTGTACAGATTAGTTTCTTATCCGCTGTTTCATTTAATTAATTCTTAACAGTGATTAAAAAATTAATCTTTATTAATGTTTTTATAAAAATTTTAATATAAAATAAATTTTTAAATTACTGTTAAGAATGAATTAAATGAAACAGCGGATAAGAAACTAATCTGTACACATATAGGCCTAAATGAAATGTTTCGATTGTATTTAATTAATTACCCCAGTAATTGGTGAAGAACATTTTGATATTTTAAATTGTATATCTAAATATATAAAATTGCTTGTCCTGACTGACTGACTTACTGAATGACTCACTCACTGATTCATCATCGCCCAGAGCGGACCGCTTAACCAAGAATGAATTAAATGAAACAGCGGATAAGAAACTAATCTGTACACATATAGGCCTAAATGAAATGTTTCGATTGTATTTAATTAATTACCCCAGTAATTGGTGAAGAACATTTTGATATTTTAAATTGTATATCTAAATATATAAAATTGCTTGTCCTGACTGACTGACTGACTGAATGACTCACTCACTGATTCATCATCGCCCAGAGCGGACCGCTTAACCAAAAGAGGTAAAATTTGGTAGACAGTTAGGGTACGTCATGAAAACGCACACTAAGAAGGGATTTTTCGAAATTCCTCCGCGGGGGGAGAGGGAGAGCATTAAGGCTTAACCGGAACAACGGCTTCTACTGTACTATTTTAGATGCGATATTTTGTTATTAATTACGTTTAGTCTTCATTGAGTACTTAGGGGTGTTAAATTGACAACATTTTAGATACTGTTATAAATATTTTTTATATATTTCGATTTTTTTTAACCAAATGTTCGAAGTTTCGAACATTTGGTTAAAAAAATCGAATTTCGAATTTTTTAATTCGAATTTCTTTTTGCATATTGGTTTTAATTTGATTATACGATTGAAAACATTCTAGAAAATTTATCAAATTAAAAGCAGTTCGTTTTATTCTCGGCAATTCTCATCATTCTCGGTGGTAGGTATTATATAACAATTACTATGGTTGTTGAAATACTGAATATAAATGGGGTTTGCTTGCAAAATCCGCGCGGGCAAAGCCGCGAGTAACAGCTAGTACTGTATATTACTGAAATATTTTCTTTTGATTCAAATAGCACAATATTGCAAAGAATTTTGTATTTTAAATGTGTTCTTAACAGTTCTATAGAAAAAAAAAACAATTAAAAACGCAGACGAACTTATAAAAGAACTAAACAAAATTAATATAGAAGAGAAGTATAGAATAGCCAACCTCGACATAGTTGATATGTACCCATCAATAACTTGGGATCTAATAGAAGAAAAAAACTTAGACGTCAACAAAGAAATAATAGACTTAATAGAATCTACATACAGAAGTAACTATTTCGAAAGCAATGGAGAATACTATACTCAGACAGACGGGATAAGTATGGGATAAGTATGGGATCAGTGATCGGCCCAAAACTTGCTGAATTAATTATGATAGACATCGATAATATAATATGTAACATACCAGGAATAAAATTCTACAAAAGATACGTTAACGACATCCTAATAATATATGACGAAACAAAAATTAATATAGGAGAAATTAACAAGCAGACAAATAGTATACACAAAGCAATAAAATTTAAAATAGAGACCGAAGATATAACAAGACAAAACATTAACTACTAGATTTTACAATAACAAGATTAAAACAGCATCTCGAATATAGAACATTCAAGAAACCGAGCTCTAACCAAGTAACAATAAGATATCAATAAAAAATTTCCGTTACATTAAATATAATATATATAAAATGGAATACGAAAAAATCATAAACCGGACAAGCCAAGTAGCACATATAAGCGAAGACCTAATGGAATTAAGGAAGAAGTTTCTCCTAGCAGGATTTCCGCAGAGATTGTTGAAACAATGGAAAATCAGACTTAATGACCCAAGAAACCTATATATATATATTCTATTCTATATATATATATATATATNCCTTGCAGCTAGATTCTAGATTACTTAGAAAAACAGTCTTTTATATATATAAAAAAAAACTATGTTACATACAAATAAAAACCCAGCGAAGCGGATCCTTGCAGCTAGTGTAAAAATAAAAATAAACAAGCAACTAAAACAAAATATATTAAGTTCTCATATATTAATTAACCCTTTTATTACCGTTTGTCACGCCCCCTTGTTTACGTGTATTATCTAAAAGGGCCAAGGTCAATATAGGTCAGACAAGTTATATTATTATAAAAATTCACCAAAAATCAAGTTATCGTTATATTCATATGACAAAAATTACGTTACCTTTATTAAAATATGTAGTTATAAATACGATATTTTTAAATACTGTACATTTCAATAAAAAATTCAATTAAAAAAAAATTGTAATATATCAGAACTGACATCTAACTGTGAAAATTTGTAACATTTTGTTAAAATTTATATACTTCGGTTAGGTAATTTGTTCTTGGAAGAACAATATTTCAAGCCAGAACGACTTGAAATATTGTTCTGTACAATTCTACATAACATTTATGNTATACATACTGTATATATTTTTTAATCAATCTCCTGTGGCATATAAATATGAAGATGTTTCCATTCATGTTCTAGAAATTTCAAAAAGAAGTCAAGACTTCTTTACTTTCTTCTTCCTTTTAATTCTATTCTTAAGGTATTTAGAGGACCTGAAGACCAGCCACTCAGCTAGGTCACTAATACTATTTTAGGTCTGTCTTTGCTAGGACAACTGGCTAATTTTGTTAATTATGCATAATGATTTCCTGGTCCTCCTCGTAAAACCAATCCAGCCAAGTAGAAGAGTTTTTGTTTCTGCGCCAAATCTGAGAAGCCTACTTGACACTTCTTCTGTCGAGGATCAAATTGCACTCTTTCAAGCCTATTTGGTACCGTCCTTCAGTTTTCTATCTATGAGCACTCAAGGTATTACATAAATCAACTGAATATTTTTTTCATTTTGACAATATAATTGAAGCCTTCCTCCTTACATGCACAGGGATGTTATATACCTTTCTGATCCATGTTCTCCTTCTCCACCACTTACGGTGGTGTCACCCTTCATTTCCAACCAGGAGAGATCATGCATCACAGTAGTTAATTCCTTTACAGTGTTCAATTTGGACATCAAGAATTGTAAAATATTGATGTCCAAATTGAGCCAGTGCCACCAAGTGAAGTTTGAGATTCTGACATGACAAGTAGTTAAAATAAGATACTAAAGGAGATTGTGATCGATAACCAAAGTGACAGGTCTCCCCACAGATCCAATGATGAAACTCTGCCCCAGATGTTGGCAAATGTCTCCTTTACAATTGTCTCCTAGCAATACTTTGCACCGTTTAAATTTTTGCTGGTAAAGACCACTGATCATGCTTGTCTCTCTGGAGAAAGGTCCACCTATAGCCCAAGTGGATAAAACCACCGCATGCTAGGGGGTGGGTGCCTCGCCAACGGGCTGCCACCTGGACTTTTCCAGGTTTTTTCACACTAGTAACACCTAGTGACCAGTTCCCATAAAAGACCTCCTGGCAGGCATCCCCCTTGGCAGATCGCCCACGTGTTGCCTTAACCAAATAAATCTTCTGTTGAAAACTGCACCTCACAGCTGTTGAGTGATTGCACACAATTGTAAATAAACTATACTGGTGTAGAAAAATGGGAATGGGGCTTGTCCTAATTTCTCCTTTGTCTCTTCAAATACTTCAAATAAGAAAATCGAATTCCATTCGATTACAGTATCTTAGATGTGTGTCTAGTGAGAAGATTGTTAAGAGCAACAGACCAGCGAAACCTGAGAAGTAGGGGAAACCGGGGATAGTTGTCACAAGGGAGATGTTTTCACAGTGCAAATATTGCCTATATAATCAAAACTGAGTGGTCACGTCATCTAGGAGTGGGTTCATTTACCGCTCGCCTACGTCATTACAAAATTTGAATAATATACGTTGCATTGTTTTCCGTTAATTAGCGGTTAAAGATTTACAGCAAGTTGCCTAAACTTTGATGCATCGTGTCTTGTGCCGTTTGAAAACTTGCATTTAGTAAAAGGTGCGTAACAACCGTATTTCCTATTAGATGGGTCCTTAATGTAGCCTATATATACATTACGAGCAATCGAATTTTGTATTTTGAAACTAGAAACTATGAACCGATTTGTTAAGGAAGTTCATTTGGGGCAAATTGTCACACATCGAAGGGGAAACTTGTCACTGAGACTGACTCATCAGAAGAGAAAGAAAAGACCTCCTGTTTGGTTTTTGGTGGGAGTTTGGTCTCACCAGCTATGTAGAGTTGTAAATCCACATTATGTTTGTCACAACTGTGACTCTGAAGACAATATGTAAAGATTCAAGTTACTTGTCTTTCGCGGAGTAAATAATAGTAAATTAATTATCTATTTTCTTTATAGAATTGGCACGAGTAAATGTCGTATTACGCATAATTTAACATAACTAAAATAAACTTAGGAAATGGGAGAACTTAGACTACATATATCCTGTGACAATATACCCTTACTCTGTGACAACATACCCTGGCTAGGGGTATGTTGTCACATACATCTAGACAGGGAACACAGTTTCTAAAATAATTAGTAACTATGACAAAAATTATTGAATGTTCATATATCTATATATATAAAATTGCTTGTCCTGACTGACTGAATGATTGATTCATCATCGCCCAGAGCAAACCGCTGAACCTAAAGAGGTGAAATTTGGTACATAGTTAGGGTACGTCATGAAAACGCACACTAAGAAGGGATTTTTCGAAATTCCTCCGCGGGGGGAGAGGGAGAGCATTAAGGCTTAACCGGAACAACGGCTTCTACTGTACTATTTTAGATGCGAGATTTTGTTTTTATCTGCGTTTTAGTAGGGTATGCCATGGCAATGCACACTAAAAAGGGATTTTTCGAAATTCCCCCTCGGGGGAGAGGGGAGGATTTAGTCTTCATCGAGTACTTAGGTGTATTAAATTAATAACATTTCAGACATTGTTATAAATATTTTTATCTATTTCGATTTTTAAAATGTTCGAACCGTTTTAAATTCGAATTTGTTATTGCATATTCGTTCGATTATAGAACGATTGTAAACGTTCCAGAAAATTGATCAAATTGAAAATAGTTCGTTTGATTCTCGGCAATTCTCATCATTCTCAGCGGTAGGTGTTATATAACAATTACTATGGTTGTTGAAATACTGAATATAAATGGGGTTTGCTTGCAAAATCCTTGTGGGCGAAGTCGCGGGTAACAGCTAGTTTATTATAAACCAAATCAAAAGATATGTAGGCGTATGCATTTTCACTTAAACCTAAATAAATTGATATTATAGACTCTAAAACTAGAAATGACTAAAAACTGTGACAACTAGCCCCGGTCTCTTCTAATCTCTATATCTGCCACCACACCGAAATTCAAGTAAATACAGTATATGATGAATTAATTATAATTGTTTGGAAAAAGTATGAATCAACTACTCATTATTTAATTTTTAATTTAATTTAATTTATTAAATAGATTTCAGATACATGATAATTAGGCAATTCAGAAAATCGAAATTGATAGCTACAAATATATTGATACAATAATCTAATAAAAAAAATTACTATTTGAATATTAAAATTTATTGGTGTTTTGCTTTTTGTCCTTATACAGTATTACGATTTTGGATATATGAGTACTAAAGCAGGACCCCACTGCAATCCAAGAGAAACGTAAGTAGGTCACGTGATAAGAATAATTTGGGCGAGAGATTTTACACTCGATTTTTCACCAGTGTTAAGATTTGGCTCTATGGGAGACTTATCACACTATTAATGTTTGTCAGAGTAATCAAACAGTAACAGGTGAACAGAGTTTTATTATAACTACGGTACGCATTTCGGATAGTCTATCATCTGTGCTCGTTACAATTTGGTGGGTTTACACTTTACAGGACTAAAATACAAGCGGTATTACGAGCTGATAGACTGTAAATGTATTTATACCGTTTAACGTGTGTAAGGTTTACATACGTGTATACCTTTTTTAAAAATTAAACAATTTTTACATTTGTAACTAAACCTTGCTTAGGTCTATAACTTTGTATTCATTTGTTTCACAATGAATTCATTAAACAACATGTATAATCTCTGTTACTATTTGTAATGTAAATAAAAAACGTCTGTAAAAACCAATAATAAAGATATCCACATTTTGGCAACAAATATAATGTACCATTTAAGTATGTATAAATTGTACTTTTAAACTATTTTAATCATTAATCATTGTTTTGTAACGTAATACCGTTTGTATTTTAGTCCTGTAAACCCACCAAAGTGTAACGAGCACAGATAATAAGACTGCCCGAAATGCATACGGTAGTTATAATAAAACTCTGTTCACCTGTTACTGTTTGATTACTCTGACAAACGTCAATAGTGTGATAAGTCCTCTATAGAGCCAAACCTTAGTACTCATATATCCAAAATTAAAATTAATGCTGTGCTTTAAAAAATCTTTATTGATTACGATCGATCAATAAATCGAAATAATAATGGTCGATCGGGAACAAGTTGCAATCTCATTACGCAATTTATATCTTCATTTGGAAACTGCACACGGAAATTCTTCAACATCTGAAAATTTATTAAATTAATAACATATATATATAGTAGAAACATAACGGAATAATTTTTGTGAGAAAGTAGAGATTGAAGAATTGAGAAGAGTGGCGATTTCAAAAAATTGAAGAAGAGTTTCTAAAAATTAAGTAGTAGGCCTATATACTGTTATAACATAAAGAGCAACGAAACAAAATTTCATCTGGAGTGACAAAAATAGTAGGAGTTGTTTCGATTTCTTGAACGGAATGAAGCAACATAGAGTTAACAAGTTTTTCTCTTACGCTTTCCCTAGGCATTTTTTTTTTTTTTTTGATGAAATAGCGAGTCTTTTTAATTCCACGTCGGTAAAACAGATAAATTGTATGTACAGTATTGTACGTTAGTTAGATTACTTTCTTAATAAAGGGCTCGTTAGATCGTTACTTCCGGTTCGATAATAAAACGTCATGTGATCACTAAGGAAATATTTTTAAAGAAATTTGTTATAGAAGTGACACGATGCGGCTATCATTTTTAAGTTGAAAATTTAAATTTAATGATGTAAGTTGGTATTTTGGCAAGTAATACGTCACTTACCAAAATATTTAAAAGTGCAACTTTTTTTTAGGGAAATTCCGTCGTCAAGCATGAACTAAATGAGGTCAATGACAGCATTGCAAGATAAGTGTGATCACCGATCCAAAATAGATAAAACGTTTATATCTAATACAGCGGGTGATCGGTTAACGAACACTTCGAAAGATTTTTATGTTCGGACAACGAACGCCTCACAGAACAAACACAAGAAGAAGCAACCTAAAATAATGAATACTGATTGGTCTTCCCTTGTCTTCAGGCAACAATTCGATACTTTTCGGAGCGCGGGAGACGTTGACATCGACGCTCAACCCGGTATATACCGATCGGATAGTATTCCTCCGAACTTTGGAACTCTCCCTTGTAATTCCAGCCTTTTATTTTTCTGACACACAGAATTTTTTATAGTATTCGCGAGACTGTCGGGCGGGCACTCGTTATTTTCGAAAAGTGAGAGTATAATAGCAAATGTAGAGAGTGGGCAGATGTTTGATATTGCTGAGCAGTATGGCTTGAATAGGTCTACAGTATGCCGCAGTTCAATCTTATCTAAGAAAGATAAAGTATAATCGAGAAGACTCAAGCAGCTAAAGGAGTAACAAAAATCACATCTGAGAAATAAAGAACATCGAAGAGCTCGTAATGGAACCTGAAACGGATCTGACGACAGAAGAACGGCAAGAACTCTTGAATGAAGAACACCAAGAAACTCGGTGAGATATGTTTGCTTCTGAAAAAGAGGATTAATGCCGATATCTACTATTAAACATCTTTTTAAGAAGTGGGAGGATGTCAGAACAACTGTCTTAGGATGACATCCAAACCAGGTTGAGATTAATAGGCTTGAGAATCTCTACAATTATAATGCTATTAATTACTACTGAAAAATCCTGAAGAAGAGAAAAGCAATCAAAATTAGACAGATTCTTTAACCCCCACAAACGGAAAAAACGTGACTAATAAAAATGCAAGACTGCGTATATATGTATTTTTATTATTACATATAAATAAACGTAATAAGAAAAAGTATATATTTTTTATTTTTGGGGTCTCCAAAACGAATTAATCAAATTTCCATAAAAACCAATGGTAAATCCATAATCGGTTAACGAACAATTCGGATGGCGAACAAAGTCTTGGAACGGATTATGTTCGTTAACCGATCACCCACTGTATTTCGCAAAATAAATAGCCTATTCTTTCCGTCAGAACATAAAACCAATATAACCAAAATTTTATCTGGATTGGATAAAAATTACAAGAGTTATGAAGAATTCTTACACACACGACGGCTTTTTTATTAGCAATATTGGACCATTCTAATATTACGTCAACAGTTTATGGAGGAGGATCAGTCTTTGCTGACATATCCACTGTTTTTCTCTCCAGTCATCACAAAATTGTTTTAAAATAATTCCTGTAAATTTACAAATGGTTTAAATTTCTGGCCTACTGATATATTAGGGGGAATGAATACAGGGCACTATTTTGTTGATATAATACTTAAACGGCTCCTATACGTAGAATATACAGTATGTTCCATAAGTCTGGAACTATAGAACACTTAACACTGACTGATCTTGGTTTATTATTTTACAGATAAGGCGTTGAGAAAGAAGGACGAATTCAAGTTATTTTTGATGATGAAGACTCACAGTCGGTGTGAAGTAGCCAAACAGTTTAACAAATTGTATTCAGTTTCCACTAATCATATACTGCGATCTAGATGCAGTCTGTTAAACTCCTCAGCACTTCTGATTGTTGGTCTCACCATCAAAAATAACTTGAATTCGTTCTCTTTACACAGCGTCATATTTACCTGTAAGAAATAAACAAAGATCCAGACTTATATAATATCCTGTAATACATACATACAGTATATTTATATTTGAATAATAGATTTCAAACTTTAATTCTCTTACTTTAGTAATGAAAATTTGCATTTCTTGTTCTGCGATTCTTTGCCCCACACATCGCCTTCGTCCATGTCCAAAAGGAAGAATAGCATATGGGTGGATTTTTTCTTCCAGCATTCCATTTTCTCGAATCCATCTTTCTGGAACAAAATCTGATGCTTTCAAGAAGTATTCAGAGCTCTTTCCAATTAATGGATGCATTCCAAAGCATGTAGTCTGTAAGAAAATAGTGTGATTCCGTGTATGATAAAATGAAATAAAATTAGAAAACCGTTGCTTACTCCTCGTGGTACACGATAACCTCTTAAAATAAGATCATCTGTTAAGATTCTTGCGGTGCCACCAGTCGTTGGAAGTAGTCTATATTCAAAAAACATATTTAATTATATTTTTAATTATGAAAAAAGAATAACAATTGTCACATACCTCATACTTTCCTTAATGCAAGCTTTTAAATAAATATATTTCTGTAATTCGTTTGGAGAATCATCGAAATTTTTTATTTCTTCGTATAGAATATCTTGTTTATCTGGATTCTTTGCTAAGTTATACAAAAGATAAGCCAGAGTGATACCTGTCTGCAAACAAGATATTGCATTCAATATCAGGTAAATATTATAGTCGAACCTCTAATAACGGCCACTGATGGAATCATAAAAATTAACTGTTGTTTGGAGGTTACTTTGTATGCATTTTTTGTTCGAAAGTTCGTGGAAAAGTGGCCGTTATTGGAGATTTGATTGTATCTTGTAATAATTGAAGAATAGTTTTCTACGCATCAATCATAAATATTTGCTATTACTTACAGCATCTACCCCAGCTGAAAATATCTCCATCAGTAATAGAATAACATCTGCATTGTCGAGATTTTGATTATTTATCAATTTATTTAGTAAGAAACAATGTTTTTCTGTTGATTGATTTATCGTCGTTTTAAAAGTTTCAACTATCTGTTTGGAAGTTCTGAAATTTGTTAAGAAACAAATTATAACTACATTGATAACATAGATATTTTATTATACAAAGCATTATCATTTTACTGCTAGAAATTAAATTTATAGTTTATCATGCAAAAGTGAATTCGTTGAAAAGAATGAAAGAAAAGATTGTAAAATTCATGCTTCACCAACGGGCTGGGCACGCGGAGTTTGCCGGGTTTACTTCACGTGTCTAACACCTATATAATAACCAGTTCTCATAGAAAAGTCATCCCGGGAGGCATCCCCTCGTGTAGATTGCCTATTTATTGCATTACTGTTTCCATCAAACAAAATTAACCATTGATCGCTCACGTATGAAACTATTTCAGAAGTCTGGTCTCTGCGAAGATTTTACCTCAAATAGAAAGCTGGCAGACATCATCAGATTTCAGAAAAAGGAGAAATCAGATGAACACGTTTAACCAAGCACACTTACAAATTAGATTCAGAGCATACACAACAGAATCGCTAAAAGCTGAAGAGAGTTTAAGCCAGCTCAAATATTTATGAAAGTGTCCCACTGCCAACCAGAAACGGAATGTAATTCTTGTAAAACAAGAAAATTCATAGTTCCCACAGAAGGAAATCTAGACAAAAACGCGTTACTATTTGTTAAGCCAGAATTTGAAATCATACTTTGCGATCATTCGGCCGGCCCATCTGTTTATTACATGTAATATATAAACGTTAGTTAAATTTCAAAAGTGCCCACCAGTGACTGAGTAGATAAAATCATTGAACATCGGTAATCGTTCGTGAGTTCGTGTCTCATGGTTGGCTACTTGGAGTTTTCTGGTTATTCTTCGCCTAAATAGGGACCAGTTTTTCATGCAGTCCTCCCTGGGAGGCACCCAGCCTTTGGTAGATCGCCCATGTATTGCGTTACCTCATTACATCTTTTCAAATCTTACTTTAACAACTTTAACAGTTACCTATAGAAAAAATCTTGCGACTCTTCCAGTTTCCTATAAATTGGCGTTTTGATTAATTTCCACAATGGTGGTTCCAATAATGTCTTGCCCATGCTTTCCAATGTGTCTTCAGTTGCAGTTAGTATATCATCTTCTGCCTTTTCGTCGAAATTACTAAAACGTTTACCAAAGCATACTAGGGCAGATGCTATTAGAATAAAATGAACAAAATAGTATTGAATTGAAACATTTTTCTCAAATAATTAAACATACTTAAATTATAAATACTTAAATTAAATTAAATTATAACCTTCGAGAGTGAATCTGTAGATTTCCTTCAAAAAGTTTCCAATTTCATTTTTATCGTCACGAATTAATCTCACCCTTTTTACAAAATCATCGGCCAAATTCACGGTTTTTGGAAAAGTAAATTGGACTACTTCAGAAAGAAGCATCCAATTGACTTGACGACGTAATCTCCACCATTCTTCTCCATTTCTGAAAATTATTGAATAAAGAACAATGCAATAAGAGAATTTTACATTTTCAACTACATATTTAAGGTTTTTTTTATTTGGAAAATTATTAGGGGAGATCGGGGCAACTTCGGCATGCGGGGCAAGTTTGTCAAGCACTTTTTTTAAAAAACAAATTAAAAGGAGACTTTAGTTATAGGTTAGGCAGTTGAGTTTTATTGATGGCTTGTTGAGTGTAGTGTTTTTATTGTTCTCCAACAAGCGTAGTTGAATTATCAAGCAAATTTTCATTTTCGTTCAATTCCATATAATATTTTTTTTCCATTTATATTGAATTGGCAGGTTTTGTTATAATTCCATGATAACGAAAGTTACTTTTCCTGTTAGAAGGATGTAACTTCAACTTATTCACGTGG